>NC_069501.1:1200292967-1200397967 GCF_027579735.1 Bombina bombina | reverse complement strand
CATTAGGCGTCACAGGATGAGGTGGAGCCATAGATGATATTTAAGGAAGGGGATCCTCTCACGTACTTTATCCATATACAGTGTCTTGAAAAAGTCTGCATAAGTAGGACGAAACGCGTAGGCGAGGATGGCTTACAGATGATCAAGTGCTTTCTAACAAGAGTCCTTTGTATCTACTAGTATTTGCCTTGAGCAGACGAATACAATAAGGGGAACGCAGTGCTGGATGCCTGACTTTCTACCCGGAGCCGCATACTTGCTGATTTGTTTTCAAGGCTTTTTTACTTCTTACATCTTGTAAGTGCAATCGATTTTATGCTCAAATAAAATTATTGAACGCTTCACCTTGAGTCATGGATGCGCTCTTCTGTTCTTCTTCTTCCCACATCTGAGGGAAAATATTAACTTATTCTAATTTTTAAAATGCACTGAGGTCCCTGGGAGGCAGTTGAGAGGCTAAACCGCTAATAAAGCACTGCTTTATTATGCACTGTGTTTTAATTTGAAATTGTATTTTCTAAGCTGCCTCCCAGGGACCTGAGTGCATTTTAAACATTAGAGGAAGTTAATATTTTCCCTCAGATGTGAAGACGTGGGGCTCACAGGAAATGTAGTGACAGAACAGGAAGTATCATGATCCCACAGCACCACCTGTAATGAAAAAGCCGGTGTTGTGTCGGTGCTAAATTCCGATGGGCCACTCTCATTCTACAGTAACACCAGTCCACCAATCACCTGCTAGTGACACCTCCTTCCCAGTCTATGCCCTGCCTCTCCTCCCCGGGACCATCCCAGGAACGCTGACTGTTCAGATGGAAAAACCCGTCATGTGTGCAAAACTAAGGTGTTATAGTAATTTATAAGAAAATCGCAATCACGTTTTTTTAATAAAAGAATCACGATTCCCCCCCATATCGTATCGCTTAGCCCTAATATATATATATATATATATATATATATATATATATACTGTATATATATATATATATATATATATAAATGTGTGTTTGCATAATCTGCTTTTATTTCAGCATTTTTGTAAAAACTCATTTGTTTGTAAAACTATTAAGGTTCCTTAATAAAGTCCCACGGGTTTCACTATCATCTGTATGCCGACGATACCCAAATCTACCTCTCTGCACCAGAACTATCTCCTTCCTTGCTAACCCGTGTCACTAACTGTCTCTCTCATATCTCATCTTGGATGTCCTCTCATTACCTCAAGCTAAATCTTTCCAAAACCGAGCTCCTTATTTTCCCCCCTTCTTCCAAAATCCCCACACCCCTTGTCTCTATAACTGTTGACAACTCCATCATTACCCCAACCTCACATGCCCCATATGTCTTAGGGTCACACTTGACTCAGATCTTTCTTTCACTCCTCATATTCAGTCCTTGGCCAAAGCCTGCCGCTTCCACCTTAAAAACATCGCTAAGATCAGACATTTCATTACACAAGACACAACTAAGATTTAATCCACTCTTTCATGTTTTCCCGCCTCGACTACTGCAACTCCATCCTCTCTGGTCTCCCTAACTGTCGCCTAGTTCCTTTACAATCCATAATGAATGCCTCTTACAGGCTCATCTTCCTTACACGTCGCTCTTCATCTGCCGTACCTCTCTGCCAATCCCTTCACTGGCTTCCTCTTGCTTCCAAGATTAAGCACAAATTTCTCACTCTGACTTATAAAGCCCTCAATTGCATTGCTCCCCCCCTACATCTCAGACCTTATCTCCAGATACTCTCCCTCCCGACCCCTTCGCTCCGCTCATGATCTCCTCCTCTCCTCCTCTCTTGTTACCTCCTCACATTACCGTTTACAAGATTTCTCCAGACTGGCTCCCATCTTATGGAACTCTCTGCCTCGCTCCTCAAGACTCTCCCCTAGTTTTAAAAGCTTCAAGTGATCCCTGAAGACTCTACTATTCAGGGACGCATATAACCTACACTAACTTTCCTATCTCCAATGCTATCCCCTTAAACCCCATAGCATGTAAGCCCATGAGGCCAGCTGTTTGTAGTCCACCTTCATAAGAGCCGACTACAACAGTGCAACTCTCGGCAGGACCCTCTACCCATTTGATCCCTGTAATTGTTTTTATATACCAGCTATGTTCATAGCGCTGCGGAACCTGTTAGCGCTCTACAAATACCTGATAATAAATAAATAATAAAAAAATATACAGTATTTTTCAAACTAGAATACACCATTTACAAAAATAAAATAGAAAATATTTTTGTTCGTACATACTGAAAATCTGGAATTCCCAGCCCTGTATATATTTGGACTTTTTATCTTTTTTTTTCTCATAAAGCCTTATCTGCAAGATCACTGTTTTTCATATGCTCAAAGTCTATTCTCGAAAACAAGGGAAAACAGTTTAAGATAATAATTGTAATAAGTAGCTGAGCGCTATTACAATGTAAGCTTTCAGGATCACTTGAGTTGTCATGGAGCTTAGACTTCTGCATTCCAGCCCTAATCAGTTACCTTTAAAAAATATTTTATCCTAGTTGTTTCCTGATTCTGGTTGTGAATCATATTTGTTTTCTTACTTAAAGGGACAGTTTACTCCAAATTTTCTCCCCTTTAATTTGTTCCCAATGATCCACTTTACCTGCTGGAGTGTATTAAATTGTTTACAAGTATTTACATTACCCTTATATTGGCAATTGAAATAGTTTATTTAGCCTGTGGTATCCCCACCCATCCTGAAAGTGTTTGGCCTCAAGGCCAAGCTGTGTTAGCACAGCCAGTAGAAGAAATTACATTTTACATTGTTCTCTCCAAATATTGGTGATTGGTTTATGGGAGATATTAGATAAACACAATATTATAAAGTAATGAGATCTGATTATACCTACAAACTCAACCCATTTTATTAGGTTGTGGCTTCAAAACACAAAATCAGCTAATAAGCCTTAAAAAAGCAAATCTCATACATTTATACTCTGCAGCTAATAAAAAAAAGTAATTGGAAACACATTAAGGGAAAAACAATTTTATAGTATACTGTCCCTTTAAAAGTATGTGTTCACCTTTGCTGGCAAAGTTATATTACTGTAAGTGGAAGAAGAGGGGCCAGGTTTGTGGTGACACTAATAAACAGTACTTGATTTAGTAACTTACTTATCAGTCAACATCAGATAACATGATATACCAAGCTTTAAAGGGACAGTATACACCAATTTTCATATAACTGCATGTAATATACACTACTATAAAGAAGAATGTGCACAGATACTGATCTAAAAATCCAGTATAAAACCTTTTAAAAACTTACTTAGAAGCTCCCAGTTTGGCCCTGTTGATGAGGTTAGGCTGGGACAACCAGTGAAATAGGCTGGGAAAACAAGAACAGCAGACCCCCCTCCCTGTATATGAAAAGACAGATTATACAAACAGGAGCTGTAGTACTCTGTAGACATCAGTATATATCTAAAACTTTGGGGCTTGGTTAGGAGTCTGAAAATCAGCACAATGTTATTAAAAAATAAGCAAAACTATACATTTTAACAAAAAATTACCAGATGGGCTATGTAAATGGACCATCTACAAAGACAAATCTAGTGGTATAATGCCCCTTTCATATTATAATTGACAGTGTACTAGGTTTACATAGGTTTATGTGTACATACAAAGGATGATTGCACTCAAAAAAGTGTGGAACAGAAAAAATGTATTCATAATAATTTAAATACATATAGAAAAGCCCAAAAAAGACGCGTTCTGCACCCCTAGTTGCAGCTTGGAAGCACCCCCTGTACATTGAAGTTTTTACATAGGTTTATGCCATAGTAATAAACTGAGAATAATAATAGCACCCTTTAAATAAATCAAACTCATATATCTTTGTGGAGATTAGCATTACAGTTTGCTCCAAGATATAAATGATAGACTTATAGGAAGAATGTATGTTAAAGTCAGCAGCAAGAAAAAAGTCTGCTACCAAACTTCAGCCTTTGTAATACGTGATAAAATCACAGTGGAGGGGGCGCAGAATGGTATACAATTCAGATGGTAGTTATTGATAACCCTTAAAGACAATTTAAAACTTAAACAAACTAATGTTATCTTATGAGGTGAAAAGTATATCAATATAAGGTTATATACATCCCTTTTGGAGTATACAGGAAAGAAAATGTCTCTTTTTACAAGAAAGAAAATGTCTCTTTTTACAAATAAGTTGATAGCTGAGCGGCGGCTGCCTCCTCTCAACCGGATGATCCAGGCAAGAACTAGGAGAAATAAAAAACAGAGGGGCGCCTCATGTGTGGTATAGTCTGATTGAAGACATAAAAAAAAGCAACAGAATAGTCAAATGGGTACTCACATACTCCACGAGCACACTCATGTGCTGGTAGGGGCAGGCTGTAGATTTAAATGGGTGTGACAGCTCACCCGTTCAAGGATACTTCCAATACTGTAGTTCTACAACAGGTGTAAAACAAACAGAGAGCACTATATGTGCAGACCATTAAGGATGATACATAAAAATGTGCTTTATAGTATAAGGTGGGTACTCACATACTCCCAAAGCACACCAATGTGCTGGTAGATACAGGCTGCAGATTCAGGCAGGTGTGGTAGCTCACCCAAACAAACAATCTTTTGGTATTGATGCAGTGAAAACAAAGGCAGGTTTAATGCTTCTCAGTAACTGTGCACTTAGTAGTGATTGCAGGCAGATGGTAGGAAATGAGATCCAGTCCAAAAGTAAAAATTTGCAAATATTTATTAAAAACAAAAATTTAAAAACAACACCAGGGTTGTTATACAAAGTGGATTACAGGGTCACCCAGTTGGCCCCAATGATTGCAACGCGTTTCTCGGTTGGCAAACCGTTTCATCAGCCTGCCCCTACCAGCACATGAGTGTGCTCGTGGAGTATGTGAGTACCCATTTGACTATTCTGTTGCTTTTTTTTATGTCTTCAATCAGACTATACCACACATGAGGTGCCCCTCTGTTTTTTATTTCTCAAACTTCAGCCTTTGCAGTAATAGGCCATGCCCAAGTAATGTTATGTATTCTGCTTCATAATCTAGTCACACGCCTGCTATGGTAATCCCTCTGAGCTATGCTAAAATCACAGATTAACCAATAGAGGTTACAACGTTATGAACGTGTATTGTTATTTGGGACTTTGTGTGAGAGGGGTATTTGTGTGTGTATATATATATATATATATATATATATATGTGTGTGTGTGTGTGTGTATATATATATATATATATATATATATATATATATATATATATATATATATATATTGCCAGCCTTTCAAAAATGAAATACAGCCTACACGTCAGTAAGCCAAATGCTTGCGCACCTTGCATTTGCTCAGGGCCTATTAGTGATTGATGAATGTTGGTTTAATTGGTGCTCTATTGAAGTCAGGTAGCAGTAATAATCTTTAACTAAATATATTCCTGCATACCAATTAGCATTTGAGTAACTTCTAAGATTGGTGTCAGTCTTTGATTAAAATAATGTTGTTTAGGAAAAAAAATGTTAATATGTGACAGAGTTATACATCAGGGCTTGATAAACCTGGGTGCCAAGATGCTTAGAAAGTGGGCCTGGCACCCTGAAAAAAATATCTGTCTGGCTTCCCTTTCTGGGTCATGCATTCCAGGTCCCATTAACCTGGTGAAAGATTGACTTGTCATGTAGAAGTCTTGATAAAGTCACCAGTTGGCAGAGAAACATATGTTGGCATTCATTTGTGATTGCAACATTATATATCATATCCTTCACCCATAAAAACATACTACTTTCAGATCCGCTTGTTCGCTCCCTCGTCTGTGTTGCGGCTGCAGTCAAATGAGCACTATTATGATGATGTTGGCGATTCCTTCTGAGAAGCATTGCGCATGTGTCAATTGTGCAAGCTCTTTGGAATAGCGTTACACCAGAGAACCCAGGTTGCCCAAAGTTACTGGGTATGCAAATGAGACACACATGGGTTTGGAAATGGGCAGGTTTTGATTAAAAGATTGCGGCAGAACTACAAATAAATGAAAATGGAAGGGATTTACATTTTTTTTTCAATGTATATTGACTTGTGGAATGATTAAATAAAAATGTTTGCATTACATATCCCTTTAACTTCTATTGTATTGTTAGTATACTTGAAGGCAGTGGTGCCATGGTGCCTAGACAGTGGGCACTGGCAATCTGGAAAATGACCTGGCCCTGTTTCCCTTTGTGCAGCATGTATTCGAAGCTATGCTGAGCATGACTTCTGCAGCTTTTTGTGGCAGCCAAGCTTGCATTCTCTTTCTCTCTCCTCCCCTTTAACTACTTTTTAATAAAGGTAAAAAATGCAGATGCATGTGTTCAAAGTAACCAAGTGGTTAAAACCACTGATGCAACTTAAATATACTAGGTGCAATGCAGACAACGCAATAGCTTTTGCTAAATACAGTCTATGGGGCCGAATTATCATATGTCTGTCGGACCTGATCCGACAATGCGGATCAGGTCTGACAGACATCGCTGAATGCGGAGAGCAATACGGTCTCCGTATTCAGCATTGCACCAGCAGCTCACAAGAGCTGCTGGTGCAACGCTGCCCCCTGCAGACTCGCTGCCAATGGGCCGCCAGCAGGGAGGTATCAATTAACCCGATCGTACTTGATCGGGTTGTATTTTGGCGATTCCTGTCTGCCTCATCAGAGCAGGCAGACAGGGTTATGGAGCAGCGGTCTTTAGGCACAGGACCATAAACTCCATACAGAGCTTGATAAATGGTCCTTTGTGTAATATGATTTATGTGTCCATAATTGTGTTTTGCTCCTGGGATTTTACCCAGTTATTACCATTTGCTTTTTGGAAAGCAAGGGTTAACCCTTTCGTGACAGGGTTAAAGTGCCTACATCGGAACAACTGTTCTGATGTAGACAAATTGAAACTACGATTTCCAATTATTGGATCGCATCTGGGGGGCGTCTCTACAATCCTAGGAACGCCCTCCAGACCGCGATTAAATCCTTGAAGCACAGAAGGCTTCAGGACAGCCGTTAGCTATGATGTTCTATTCCGTCATAACGGCTTTAAAGCCCAGTCTAATTATGACGGAATAGAACGTCATAACGGCTTTAAAAGGTTAAAGGGATATACATATGTAATAAAGAAAATACTTTAATTCAGTGATGGCCAGCTCCCTAACACATGGGGCCTGTTGGCGCTCTACAAATACCTGATGATAATAATAATTATATAAATATTTTTCAAAGGGACACTCAAGTCAAAATAAACTTTTTTTGATTCAGAAAGAGAATGCAGTTTTAAGACACTTTCTAATATACTTCCATTAGCAAATCTGAGAGGAATCAATGGCTAAGAGGCTCAGCTCACCACAAGCCCTTACTGATGTACTGAATGTTAACACAGTGTTTTAACAGAGGCCAGTGGTAAGAGAGCAATAAGACTAAACATATTATCTGAACTCTCTATAATACTTTAAATAGCATTTTAGCCAAGTGTCTGTTATGAGACATCTGGTGAACCAATGACAAAAAAGAAATATATTTGCAGCCACCAATCAGTGACTAGCTGCCCGTATTCCATTACTGCTCCTGTGCCTACCTAGCTATGCTTTTCAACAAAAGATACATCAAGCGAATGAAGCAATTTATATAATAGAAGTAAACTGCAAAGTTGTTTAAAATTACACACTCTACCAGGATCATGATAGTTTAATTTTTTACTTTATTGTTTCTTTAGAAGGAAGGTTTATACATATATATATACACACACACACATACATAGAATGATTAGCAAATCTACCTCTCTTCTTAGGGACAGCCACCCGTGTGCTAAGCATTTGAATACAATTCCAATGGATCCAAATACTCGCAGGATTTTAAACGATAAACCGTGCTTTATTAGTGACATGCTGACTCCCCTTCCTCAGACCAAAGGCAATTGCTGCTAGTGGATTGCTGCTTTTGAGCCTACCTAGCTATGCTTTTCAACAAAAGATACCCCAAGAGAATTAATTAAGTTAGATAATAGAAGTAAATTGCAAAGTTGTTTAAAATCACACGCTCTACCAGGATCATGAGAGTTTAATTTTTGACTTTACTGTCTCTTTAAAAAAAAAAAAAAAAAAATATATATATATATATACATACACATGATTAAAAGTAACATAATGCATAATGGAATCTTTATTGTGGTGGTGGTGGGGGGGGGGATTAAACTCTCTATGAATGAGTAGAATACATATAAAGTTACTGTTTTATGCAGGGAACATCTGACTGCCAGAAAACCATTTGCTTTGATAGCGTATTATCCTGATTTATGCACATTCAACCTTTAACCAAGGTCATGTATGCTGCATTTCGTATCTGTGATATATAGAACTGATCATTTGATTACAGTTTTAAAGTCCAAATGCTAACAATCAGCAGTTTTACTTTTCTCTATTGATTTAAAGGGACATTCAGCACAAACTATTCTTGAAGTAAACAAAGTTACTTAGCACAGTTTTTCGAGCACTGGAAATTGCAGTCTAAACAAGTATTGGAACAGTCTTAGCATCTGCGCTTTGGGTATATTCTATACATGTGCTCTGAATAGTTTGTTTTGAAATATCTGTTTTATGTGTATTATGCACACACATTAAAGGGATATATTTGATAAATGCTTAGTATGTTTTGCTATTTCAGAGAAAAAACAGTAACACACCTTGAAAATCTCTGTGGACATTTTTTGTTCCATGTCTCTTTTGGTGTGGCCATTTAGAGGCAACATGCAAACGAGCCTTGCTTTTTCTTGCATAGAATGTTTAGATATGTGTAATGAAACATTGTTGCAATATATTTTCATTATTTGTTTTGCACCCCTTTCATGTAAATTAGCTCTGAAAATCGAGGATTTTCTAATTACCAGAGCTTAAAATCTACCCTGCTGACTTCTCAAGGCTAACTCTGCTACATACAGTATGTCCCTAACAACTGTAAAACAATGCATTTTATACTAACTTTATTGCAGTTGCAAGTTCTCCAAATAAGGCAACTGGTGAGTTTAGTTTGGCAACTTAAAACTAAATGTAGTAAAAAGTGTGTTAATTTGTTATAAAAAATGTTATGACTTAGCTGGTATGTTATTCTATAGCAACACAACAGAAATGTCTTGTAAATGTCTCATTGTCATTGCAGTATATATAAACACTCACAGGGCAAACATAGGAGATGTTGCTATTTCTTCAGAACATGTAGACTTGTATAAAAGGTGATGGCAGGCATACTACATAGGTACAAACATCACATGATTTTGGAGACAGTGTTGTTGGATACAGTATTCTCCAAAGAAAATTGTGCCAGCTGGGTGGCATTATGAAGCTGGCGGGGGTGGAGGGGGGAAGTGTAATACTGTGCACTATTATATCATTTTCTCTAATCTATAAATATTATAAATAAGAGAAAATATCCAAAGCACAAATCAATTGCTTAAAGGGACACTCAAGTCAAAATAAAATTTTCATGGTTCAGATAGAACATGCCATTTTAAGCAACTTTCCAATTTACTTCCATTATCAAAATGTGCACAGTCTTTTATATTTACACTTTTTGAGTCACCAGCTCATACTGAGCATGTGCAACAATTTACAGAATTTATGTTTATGCATTTGTGATTGGCTGGTGGCTGTCACATGATACAAGGGGAGTGGAAATACACATAACTTAGAAATTTGTAGTTTAGAATAAGTGCTATTGCATTGTCTTTTAATCATGCATTTGTTGATTATGTAAATCTACTGCAAACATATTAAAATAAAATAAATAGTTAAATATTGTCCAGGAGGTGTGTCCATTAAGGGCTAGATTTTAAGAGGAGCGCTAAATTATCACGCGCCCGCAAACAGGCAAATTTACGCGTTTGCCGGTGTGCGATAATTAACCAGTCATTACAAGTGACTGGTTATTGCTACTGCAAGTTTGCAGTAGCAATTGTCACTTATAAAATTAACCAGAGGTCAGATCTCTTGTTAATTTTATGAATGTTGCCCAAATAGCCCCTAAATACAGTCTAGGGTATTTAAAAAAATATAGAGAACAGCATCTTTATTTTTAAATAAAATTACTGCACTAGGCCGTAAAGTTGGTGGGAGTGGGGTGTTAGAAAAAAACGGCACTGAAAAGTGGCTTTACATAGCAGTCTATGGAAACTGTGTGTTCCCTGTAAATATATATGTATAGGCTTATATACCTATATATTTATGTGTTAATATGTGTGTATATATAGAGTGTATATGTGTATATATAGAGTGTATATGTGTGTATATATAGAGTGTATATGTGTATATATAGAGTGTATATGTGTGTATATAGAGTGTATATGTGTGTATATAGAGTGTATATGTGTATATATAGAGTGTGTATATATAGAGTGTATATATAGAGTGTATTTGTGTATATATAGAGTGTATATGTGTGTATATATATTGTGTATATGTGTATATATAGAGTGTATGTGTGTATTTATAGAGTGTATTTGTGTGTATATATAGAGTGTATATGTGTGTATATATATTGTGTATATTTGTATATATAGAGTGTATATGTTTATATATAGAGTGTATATATAGAGTGTATATGTTTATATATAGAGTGTATATATAGAGTGTATATGTGTGTACATATATTGTGTATATGTGTATATATAGAGTGTATATGTGTGTATATATAGAGTGTATGTGTGTATATATAGAGTGTATGTGTGTATATATAGAGTGTATGTGTGTATATATAGAGTGTATGTGTGTATATATAGAGTGTATGTGTGTATATATAGAGTGTATGTGTGTATATATAGAGTGTATGTGTGTATATATAGAGTGTATTTGTGTGTATATATAGAGTGTATTTGTGTGTATATATAGAGTGTATATGTGTGTATATATAGAGTGTATATGTGTGTATATATAGAGTGTATATGTGTATATATAGAGTGTATGTGTGTATATATAGATAAGTACTACTCGGGAACCGAGGGGAAACAGTAGCTGATCCAGTCAGTAGTGCTAGTTGCACAGCTGGGTTCTGCGTCTAGCGTTGCTGATTGGGTCTGCAGCAGTTTCCACTCAAGACCAGCAGTACTATGTGGCTTCGGAGTAGAGAGTAGAGAGGGGAGAGAGAGAGGAGGGGGAGAGAGAGGAGGGGGAGAGAGAGAGGAGTGGGAGAGAGAGAGGAGAGGGAGAGAGAGGAGGGGGAGAGAGGGAGGGGAGAGAGAGAGGATGGGAGGGAAAGAGAGAGAGAGGGGGGAAGAGATGGGGGAGAGAGAGGAGGGGGAGAGAGGGAGGGGAGAGAGAGAGGATGGGAGAGAAAGAGAGAGAGAGGGGGAAGAGATGGGGAGAGAGAGAGGGGGGGGGGAGAGAGAGAGGGGGGGGGGGGGAGGGTGGAGAGAGAGGGGGGGGGAGAGAGAGAGGGGGGGGGAGAGAGGGGGGAGAGAGAGGGGGGGGGAGAGAGAGGGGGGGAGAGAGAGGGGGGAGAGAGAGGAGGGAGTGAGTGAGCGCAAAAGAGAGGGGAGGAGAGAGCGCAAAAGAGAGGGGGAGAGAGAGAGCGCAAAAGAGGGGGGAGAGAGAGAGCGCAAAAGAGAGGGGGAGAGAGCGCAAAAGAGAGGGGGGAGAGAGCTCAAAAGAGAGGGGTGAGAGAGCACAAAAGAGAGGGGGGAGAGAGCGCAAAAGAGAGGGGGGAGAGAGAGCACAAAAGAGAGGGGGGAGAGAGAACACAAAAGAGAGGGGGAGAGAGAGCACAAAAGAGATGGGAGAGAGAGAGCACAAAAGAGAGGGGGAAGAGAGAGCGCAAAAGAGAGGGGGGAAAGAGAGCGCAAAAGAGAGAGCGGAAGAGTGCAAAAGAAAGTAGGAGAGAGAGCGCAAAAGTGAGTGGGGGAGAGAGCACGCAAAAGAGAGGGGGTGAGAGAGCGAAAAATGAGAGGGGAGAGAGAGAGCGCAAAAGAGAGGGGGAGAGCGCAAAAGAGAGGGAGGGAGAGAGAGCGCAAAAGAGAGGGGGAGAGCGCAAAAGAGAGGGGGGGGAGAGAGCGCAAAAGAGAGAGGGGAGAGAGAGAGCGCAAAAGAGAGGGGGAGAGAGCTCAAAAGAGAGAGGGAGAGAGAGAGCAAAAGAGAGGGGGGAGAGAGAGCTCAAAAGAAAGAGGGGAGAGAGAGAGCGCGAAAGAGAGGGGGAGAGAGAGAGAGCTCAAAAGAGAGGGGCGAGAGCGAGAGAGCTCAAAAGAGAGGGGGAGAGCGCAAAAGAGAGGGGGAGAGAGAGAGCTCAAAAGAGATGGGGGGAGAGCTCAAAAGAGAGGGGGAGAGAGAGAGCAAAAGAGAGGGGGGAGAGAGAGCTCAAAAGAGAGGGGGGGGAGAGAGCGCAAAAGAGAGGGGGAGAGAGCACAAAAGAGAGGAGGAGAGAGAGAGAGCGCAAAAGAGAGGGGGGAGAGAGAGAGCGCAAAAGAGAGAGGGGAGAGAGAGAGCACAAAAGATCTAGGTATGTCCTTTAGTTTAATTATTACTTTTCTCCAACATAGGTGTGTCCGGTCCACGGCGTCATCCTTACTTGTGGGATATTCTCTTCCCCAACAGGAAATGGCAAAGAGCCCAGCAAAGCTGGTCACATGATCCCTCCTAGGCTCCGCCTTCCCCAGTCATTCTCTTTGCCGTTGTACAGGCAACATCTCCACGGAGATGGCTTAGAGTTTTTTAGTGTTTAACTGTAGTTTTTATTATTCAATCAAGAGTTTGTTATTTTAAAATAGTGCTGGTATGTACTATTTACTCTGAAACAGAAAAGAGATGAAGATTTCTGTTTGTAAGAGGAAAATGATTTTAGCAACCGTTACTAAAATCGATGGCTGTTCCACACAGGACTGTTGAGAGGAATTAACTTCAGTTGGGGGAACAGTGAGCAGACTTTTGCTGCTTGAGGTATGACACATTCTAACAAGACGATGTAATGCTGGAAGCTGTCATTTTCCCTATGGGATCCGGTAAGCCATTTTTATTACAGAAAGAAAAAAAGGGCTTCACAAGGGCTTTCTAAGACTGTAGACATTTTCTGGGCTAAATCGATTTATATTTTATACTCCATAGCCTTGAGGAATTATTTTAATCTTGGGAATTATGTAAAATAACCGGCAGGCACTGTATTGGACACCTTATTCTCTAGGGGCTTTCCCTAATCATAGGCAGAGTCTCATTTTCGCGCCTGTATTGCGCACTTGTTTTTGAGAAGCATGACATGCAGATGCATGTGTGAGGAGCTCTGATACATAGAAAAGACTTTCTGAAGGCGTCATTTGGTATCGTATTCCCCTTTGGGCTTGGTTGGGTCTCAGCAAAGCAGATACCAGGGACTGTAAAGGGGTTAAATATAAAAACGGCCCCGGTTCCGTTATTTTAAGGGTTAAAGCTTCCAAATTTGGTGTGCAATACTTTTAAGGCTTTAAGACACTGTGGTGAAATTTTGGTGAATTTTGAACAATTCCTTCATACTTTTTCGCAATTGCAGTAATAAAGTGTGTTCAGTTTAAAATTTAAAGTGACAGTAACGGTTTATTTTAAAACGTTTTTTGTACTTTGTTATCAAGTTTTTGCCTGTTTAACATGTCTGAACTACCAGATAGACTGTGTTCTGAATGTGGGGAAGCCAAGGTTCCTTCTCATTTAAATAGATGTGATTTATGTGACACAAAATTTAGAGAAAATGATGCCCAAGATGATTCCTCAAGTGAGGGGAGTAAGCATGGTACTGCATCATCCCCTCCTTCGTCTACACCAGTCTTGCCCACACAGGAGGCCCCTAGTACATCTAGCGCGCCAATACTCCTTACTATGCAACAATTAACGGCTGTAATGGATAATTCTATCAAAAACATTTTAGCCAAAATGCCCACTTATCAGCGAAAGCGCGACTGCTCTGTTTTAGAAAATACTGAAGAGCATGAGGACGCTGATGATATTGGTTCTGAAGGGCCCCTACACCAATCTGAGGGGGCCAGGGAGGTTTTGTCTGAGGGAGAAATTTCAGATTCAGGGAAAATTTCTCAACAAGCTGAACCTGATGTGATTACATTTAAATTTAAATTGGAACATCTCCGCGCTCTGCTTAAGGAGGTGTTATCCACTCTGGATGATTGTGAGAATTTGGTCATTCCAGAGAAACTATGTAAAATGGACAAGTTCCTAGAGGTCCCGGGGCCCCCCGAAGCTTTTCCTATACCCAAGCGGGTGGCGGACATTGTAAATAAAGAATGGGAAAGGCCCGGTATACCTTTCGTCCCTCCCCCCATATTTAAAAAATTGTTTCCTATGGTCGACCCCAGAAAGGACTTATGGCAGACAGTCCCCAAGGTCGAGGGGGGCGGTTTCTACTCTAAACAAACGCACCACTATACCCATAGAAGATAGTTGTGCTTTCAAAGATCCTATGGATAAAAAATTAGAAGGTTTGCTTAAAAAGATGTTTGTTCAGCAAGGTTACCTTCTACAACCAATTTCATGCATTGTTCCTGTCACTACAGCCGCGTGTTTCTGGTTCGATGAGCTAGAAAAGGCGATCAATAATAATTCTTCTTCTTATGAGGAGATTATGGACAGAATTCGTGCTCTCAAATTGGCTAATTCTTTCACCCTAGACGCCACTTTGCAATTGGCTAGGTTAGCGGCGAAAAATTCTGGTTTTGCTATTGTGGCGCGCAGAGCGCTTTGGTTAAAATCTTGGTCAGCGGATGCGTCTTCCAAGAACAAATTGCTTAACATTCCTTTCAAGGGGAAAACGCTGGTTGGCCCTGACTTGAAAGAGATTATCTCTGATATCACTGGGGGCAAGGGCCACGCCCTTCCTCAGGATAGGTCTTTCAAGGCCAAAAATAAACCTAATTTTCGTCCCTTTCGCAGAAACGGACCAGCCCCAAGTGCTACGTCCTCTAAGCAAGAGGGTAATACTTCTCAAGTCAAGCCAGCCTGGAGACCAATGCAAGGCTGGAACAAAGGAAAGCAGGCCAAGAAACCTGCCACTGCTACCAAGACAGCATGAGATGTTGGCTCCCGATCCGGGACCGGATCTGGTGGGGGGCAGACTCTCTCTCTTCGCTCAGGCTTGGGCAAGAGATGTTCTGGATCCTTGGGCGCTAGAAATAGTCTCCCAAGGTTATCTTCTGGAATTCAAGGGGCTTCCCCCAAGGGGGAGGTTCCACAGGTCTCAATTGTCTTCAGACCACATAAAAAAACAGGCATTCTTACATTGTGTAGAAGACCTGTTAAAAATGGGAGTGATTCATCCTGTTCCATTAGGAGAACAAGGGATGGGGTTCTACTCCAATCTGTTCGTAGTTCCCAAAAAAGAGGGAACATTCAGACCAATCTTAGATCTCAAGATCCTAAACAAGTTTCTCAAGGTTCCATCGTTCAAAATGGAAACCATTCGAACTATTCTTCCTTCCATCCAGGAAGGTCAATTCATGACCACGGTGGATTTAAAGGATGCGTATCTACATATTCCTATCCACAAGGAACATCATCGGTTCCTAAGGTTCGCATTCCTGGACAAGCATTACCAGTTTGTGGCACTTCCGTTCGGATTAGCCACTGCTCCAAGGATTTTCACAAAGGTACTAGGGTCCCTTCTAGCGGTGCTAAGACCAAGGGGCATTGCAGTAGTACCTTACTTGGACGACATTCTGATTCAAGCGTCGTCCCTTCCTCAAGCAAAGGCTCACACGGACATTGTCCTGGCCTTTCTCAGATCTCACGGGTGGAAAGTGAACGCAGAAAAAAGTTCTCTGTCTCCGTCAACAAGGGTTCCCTTCTTGGGAACAATAATAGACTCCTTAGAAATGAGGATTTTTCTGACAGAGGCCAGAAAATCAAAACTTCTGAACTCTTGTCAAATACTTCATTCTGTTCCTCTTCCTTCCATAGCGCAGTGCATGGAAGTAATAGGTTTGATGGTAGCGGCAATGGACATAGTTCCTTTTGCACGCATTCATCTAAGACCATTACAACTGTGCATGCTCAGTCAGTGGAATGGGGACTATACAGACTTGTCTCCGACGATGCAAGTAAATCAGAGGACCAGAGATTCACTCCGTTGGTGGCTGTCCCTGGACAACCTGTCACAGGGGATGAGCTTCCGCAGACCAGAGTGGGTCATTGTCACGACCGACGCCAGTCTGGTGGGCTGGGGCGCGGTCTGGGGACCCCTGAAAGCTCAGGGTCTTTGGTCTCGGGAAGAATCTCTTCTACCGATAAATATTCTGGAACTGAGAGCGATACTCAATGCTCTCAAGGCTTGGCCTCAGCTAGCAAAGGCCAAGTTCATACGGTTTCAATCAGACAACATGACGACTGTTGCGTACATCAACCATCAGGGGGGAACAAGGAGTTCCCTGGCGATGGAAGAAGTGACCAAAATCATTCAATGGGCGGAGACTCACTCCTGCCACTTGTCTGCAATCCACATCCCAGGAGTGGAAAATTGGGAAGCGGATTTTCTGAGTCGTCAGACATTTCATCCGGGGGAGTGGGAACTCCATCCGGAAATCTTTGCCCAAATCACTCAATTGTGGGGCATTCCAGACATGGATCTGATGGCCTCTCGTCAGAACTTCAAGGTTCCTTGCTACGGGTCCAGATCCAGGGATCCCAAGGCGACTCTAGTAGATGCACTAGTAGCACCTTGGACCTTCAAACTAGCTTATGTATTCCCGCCGTTTCCTCTCATCCCCAGGCTGGTAGCCAGGATCAATCAGGAGAGAGCATCGGTGATCTTGATAGCTCCTGCGTGGCCACGCAGGACTTGGTATGCAGACCTGGTGAATATGTCATCGGCTCCACCATGGAAGCTACCTTTGAGACGAGACCTTCTTGTTCAAGGTCCGTTCGAACATCCGAATCTGGTCTCACTCCAACTGACTGCTTGGAGATTGAACGCTTGATCTTATCAAAGCGAGGGTTCTCAGATTCTGTCATTGATACTCTTGTTCAGGCCAGAAAGCCTGTAACTAGAAAAATTTACCACAAAATATGGAAAAAATATATCTGTTGGTGTGAATCTAAAGGATTCCCTTGGGACAAGGTAAAAATTCCTAAGATTCTATCCTTCCTTCAAGAAGGTTTGGAGAAAGGATTATCTGCTAGTTCCTTGAAGGGACAGATTTCTGCCTTGTCTGTGTTACTTCACAAAAAACTGGCAGCTGTGCCAGATGTTCAAGCTTTTGTTCAGGCTCTGGTTAGAATCAAGCCTGTTTACAAACCTTTGACTCCTCCTTGGAGTCTCAATTTAGTTCTTTCAGTTCTTCAGGGGGTTCCGTTTGAACCCTTACATTCCGTTGATATTAAGTTATTATCTTGGAAAGTTTTCTTTTTGGTTGCAATTTCTTCTGCTAGTAGAGTTTCAGAATTATCTGCTCTGCAGTGTTCTCCTCCTTATCTGGTGTTCCATGCAGATAAGGTGGTTTTACGTACTAAACCTGGTTTTCTTCCGAAAGTTGTTTCTAACAAAAACATTAACCAGGAGATAGTCGTGCCTTCTTTGTGTCCGAATCCAGTTTCAAAGAAGGAACGTTTGTTGCACAATTTGGATGTTGTTCGTGCTCTAAAATTCTATTTAGATGCTACAAAGGATTTTAGACAAACATCTTCCTTGTTTGTTGTTTATTTTGGTAAAAGGAGAGGTCAAAAAGCAACTTCTACCTCTCTCTCTTTTTGGCTTAAAAGCATCATCAGATTGGCTTACGAGACTGCCGGACGGCAGCCTCCTGAAAGAATCACAGCTCATTCCACTAGGGCTGTGGCTTCCACATGGGCCTTCAAGAACGAGGCTTCTGTTGATCAGATATGTAAGGCAGCGACTTGGTCTTCACTGCACACTTTTACTAAATTTTACAAATTTGATACTTTTGCTTCTTCTGAGGCTATTTTTGGGAGAAAGGTTTTGCAAGCCGTGGTGCCTTCCATCTAGGTGACCTGATTTGCTCCCTCCCTTCATCCGTGTCCTAAAGCTTTGGTATTGGTTCCCACAAGTAAGGATGACGCCGTGGACCGGACACACCTATGTTGGAGAACACAGAATTTATGTTTACCTGATAAATTACTTTCTCCAACGGTGTGTCCGGTCCACGGCCCGCCCTGGTTTTTTAATCAGGTCTGATAATTTATTTTCTTTAACTACAGTCACCACGGTATCATATGGTTTCTCCTATGCAAATATTCCTCCTTTACGTCGGTCGAATGACTGGGGAAGGCGGAGCCTAGGAGGGATCATGTGACCAGCTTTGCTGGGCTCTTTGCCATTTCCTGTTGGGGAAGAGAATATCCCACAAGTAAGGATGACGCCGTGGACCGGACACACCGTTGGAGAAAGTAATTTATCAGGTAAACATAAATTCAGTTTTTACGCTTTTCCCATTTGTAATTCACTTTTGTGAGTCAACAGCCTCTTGTGTTTTGTAGTCGGCAGCAATGCGCATCTTCAGTTTGGTGTGTGCTGCTTTGCCAGAGTTATTGGCGGAATGAAATATGAAATCTGCAACTGATTTCAGTGTTTTTTTCTTCTCTGTATTAGAAATGCAGAAAAACCTTAATGTATGATTATCACTAAATACCTTAAAAACCACAATTTCAGATCAGTATTGCAAAGTTAAAATAAGTTAATGATTCATTCTAGTTTGAGATGTCTGGATCTCATTTTAAGGTTGTGCAGTACTTTGTATCATCTTAGTATAATGCAGGGTAGCCTGTAAAAACACACATGCAGTCTCTGTTTTTGCATGGGTTGAAATAATGTCTATCTATTTGTTGCAGCCTTGGTTAGCTAGCTGCTCCTGAGTACCCTTATTCACTTTAAAAGGACAGAGATTTAAAATGACACAAACACATTTTTAAAGGGATATTAACCCCTTAACGACCAAGGACGTACGCCACAGGTCCTCAAAAAAAATACACTTAATGACCGAGGACGTGTGGCGCACGTCCTTGGTCTGGAAAGCAGCTGGAAGCGATCCTGCTCGCTTCCAGCTGCTTTCCGGTTATTGCAGTGATGCCTCGATATGGAGGCATCCTGCAATAACCCCCCTTGGCCATCCGATGCAGAGAGAGCCACTCTGTGGCCCTCTCTGCACCGGACATCGATGGCCGGTATCGTTGGTGGGTGGGAGCTTACGTGGGAGGCGGGTGGGCGGCCATCGATGCTCTGTGTGGAGTGGAGGGGGGCGGGATCGTGGGCGGGACCTACGGGGAGCGCGCGCGTGCACGGGGCGGGAGTGGGTGGGAACCGCTACACTACAGAAAAAAAATAAAGTTAAAAGTAAAAAAACAAAAGCATTAAAAATTGAATCTAAGGGATCTGGAAGGGGTTGGGGGTTGGTCTTGGTGGGGGGGAAAGCTACACTACAGAAAAGGGTATTTTTTTTTAAAAAAAGGCAAATTTTTTACTAAACTGGGTACTGGCAGACAGCTGCCGGTACCCAAGATGGCGCACATTAAGGCAGAGGGGAAGGGTTAGAGAGCTGTTTGGTGGGGGATCAGTGAGATTGGGGTCTAAGGGGGGATCCTACACATCAGCATATGTAAATATGCTTTAAAAAAAAAAAAGGCCAAATACCTTTTATTTTAGTACTGGCAAAGTTTCTGCCAGTACTTAAGATGGCGGGGACAATTGTGGGGTGGGGGAGGGAATAGAGCTGTTTGGGAGGGATCAGGGGGTCTGATGTTTCAGGTGGGAGGCTGAGCTCTACACTAAAGATAAAATTAACCCTGCAAGCTCCCTACAAGCTACATAATTAACCCCTTCACTGCTAGCCATAATACACGTGTGATGCGCAGCGGCATTTAGAGGCCTTCTAATTACCAAAAAGCAATGCCAAAGCCATATATGTCTGCTATTTCTGAACAAAGGGGATCCCAGAGAAGCATTTACAACCATTTGTGCCATAATTGCACAAGCTGTTTGTAAATAATTTCAGTGAGAAACCTAAAATTGAGAAAAATGTAACGTTTTTTTTAATTTGATCGCATTTGGCGGTGAAATGGTGGCATGAAATATACCAAAATTGGCTTAGATCAATACTTGGGGTTGTCTACTACACTACACTAAAGCTAAAACTACCCCAAAAAGCTACCTACATGCTCCCTAATTAACCCCTTCACTGCTGGGCATAATACACGTGTGGTGCGCAGTGGCATTTAGCGGCCTTCTAATTACCAAAAAGCAACGCCAAAGTCATATATGTCTGCTATTTCTGAACAAAGGGGATCTCAGAAAAGAATTTACAACCATTTATGCCATAATTGCACAAGCTGTTTGTAAATAATTTAAGTTAGAAACCAAAAGTTTGTGAAAAAATTTGGGAAAAAGTGAAAGATTTTTTGTATTTGATCGCATTTGGCGGTGAAATGGTGGCATGAAATATACCAAAATTGGTCTAGATGAATACTTTGGGTTGTCTATTAAAAAAAAAATATATATACATGTCAATGGATATTCAGAGATTCCTGATAGATATTAGTGTTCTAATGTAACTAGCGCTAATTTTGAAAAGAAATGGTTTGGAAATAGCAAAGTGCTACTTGTATTTATGGCCCTATAGTTTACAAAAAAAGCAAAGAACATGTAAACATTGGGTATTTCTAAACTCAGGACAAAATTTAGAAACTATTTAGCATGGGTGTTTTTTGGTGGTTATAGATATGTAACAGATTTTGGGGGTCAAAATTAGAAAAAGTGTGTTTTTTTCCATTTTCCCCCATATTTTATAAAATAATTATAGTAAATTATAAGATATGATGATAATAATGGTATCTTTAGAAAGTCCATTTAATGGCGAGAAAAACGGTATATAATATGTGTGGGTGCAGTAAATGAGTAAGAGGAAAATTACAGCTAAACACAAACACCTCAAAAATGTAAAAATAGCCTTGGTCCCAAACGGACAGAAAATGGAAAAGTGCTGTGGTCATTAAGGGGGTTAAACACTTTGAGGGACAGTAAAGTCAAAATTAAATGTTTATTATTCAGACAGCATTTCATTCTAAACAACTTTCCAATTTACTTTTATTATCTAATTTGTTTTGTTCTCTTGTTATCCTTTGTTGAAGAGTGACTCTAGGTAGGCTGATAGGAACTTAGGAGTGTGCACATGTCTTTTGGCAGCAGTTTTTGCAACTATGTATAACATGGTATAAACACTTTTGGAAACACTGCTGACAAATATCTAAAGACACATGCATGCTCCTGATCTCACCTAGGATTACTCTTTAACAAGGATACCAAGAGTATGAAGTAATCTGATATTGAAAGTTGTTTAATACTGCATGCTCTGTCCAATCCATTTAGGTTTCATTTTGACTTTACTGTCTCTTTAACTATGTGAGGCAAAAATCTAACTTTGTAGTAAACGTTTACTATTTTCAGTTTTTTAATTCTTAGAACTGGTAGTGCACATAGCAGTCTTCACAAGCCTAACCCTGCTACATATATGTCACTTATTGCATTCAGCAGAGATAATAACAGGAGAACTGCAAAACAATGGATATTTTGCTAATGCAATAAATGTGACTATCCTTGCCTACTCTGGATTGGCTGCTACAAATAGGGAAAGTGGTGACTGGAGTTTGGCTATTGAAAAACATTTGCAGCAAACAAGGTCACAATGCATTCATGGCAGGAAAATGGTGTAATTAAACGGTGTTTACTGTCTCTTTAGACCATTGCAAAAAAAGTATATTGGAAGATTTTCTCCAGGGGGCTTAAAGGGATATTCCAGCCAAAATTAGAATCCACATCATTCTTGTAACATACATGTATTAGCAAAATTGCTTTTAATAAAATCTATAGCTGATTTAAGGTATAGTAAACCCCACATTTCTTTTTACATCTTTCAAAACATCTTAGCAAGTACTTTAATATTGCAAATAACATGTATTAGCCAATTTTAATCGTTTACCTTTATTTTTCTGACAAAATTATTATTGCTGCCAAATTCTTTAGGAACTTTATTATGCACAGCAAAATACTGTGTCCTACCTGAGTAGAACAATCATGGCGGCCCGCATGCCCATTTCCTATAGTTTTTTGCCCATGAATGCGCAAATTTGATCTCTCTGTGTCAGCTGGCGCATTATCATCCCTACACTGCTGTTCTGTCAAAATGTACGACCGTGACCACATTTCTGAGCACACACATGACTGGTTGCAAAATCTGACAGAATAGCTGTCTGTCATTGGATTTTGCAATAACAATGTGCGCATGCGACAGACAGGTCACAGAATCTCACCAGTTTGTACCACCCCCTCAGCCCCCATTCTCCATGTACTAGTAGCATAGG
This sequence comes from Bombina bombina, assembly GCF_027579735.1. Classification (NCBI taxonomy): domain Eukaryota; kingdom Metazoa; phylum Chordata; class Amphibia; order Anura; family Bombinatoridae; genus Bombina; species Bombina bombina. The sequence continues at coordinate 1,200,375,632 of NC_069501.1, read as the reverse complement.
CCAGGGAAGGAGCATTTCAGCTGAAATGTGCCTGTTAGAATATTGTCAGTTTAAGAGAAGGGGGTCTCTCAGTCACAAATAGCTTGGCTGTATGCTCTGGAACCGATCACTGTTTATACTTAGCACTTTCCCTTCACTTACAGCTTATGTCACGCACGGCTGGGGTGGGTACGATGTTGGGGCTTGTAAGGGGCTTGGGGATGGCAGTGAATAGGGGTAATTGGCTCCGTCGCACCTAGTTGGTTTCAGTAAATGAAGATTCTATTTGTAGAAAAATAAAAATGCAGAACGGGAGTTCAAGTAAACAGCGGGCATACGATTATCCTTAAATTGTACAGCGCATGCGATCTTTCAAGTGGCATAACATAATGAATATTCAAATTACAGGTGTGAAACTGCTGAGCAATTGGAGAATGTGAGAGCCTGAATTATTCTGAATTCCAGCCTTTTTTTTGGGGGGGGGGGGGGTCGTTAGCCATTTATAGAAGATATAAAAATATGAATTATATATAAGAAGAAGCTTGGTTTTGGGATAAAAGTAAATACATTTAAAACTTTTAGTATTGAAGTATCTTATAATGTTTTTGCTATTCATACAAATTAGAAAAGATTTATAACCATTTAAGTATGCGCTATGCAACAGCATTTACTGCAGCTGTTTAGAGAGCCTAAGGTGCTTGTACCATTTGCTAATGACTCAATTTGTTAATTGCACACATGATACAAGCCCCACTGGCGCTCTGATCAGCTGCAGTATTTAAAATGCTGGTGCACTGAGAGTATCTAGCTATGCATCACATGCACACGCAGAGAAAAATATTAACACTAAAACAATGATAACTTTTTCTAGAAGCTTTTTGCCAATACAAGTATATTGCAAGTATGTAGTTCATCTATGTGCTTTTTAATTTTTACCGTATTGTCCCTTTAAAATGCTCCTAAATCCTATGTTAGCACCCCACAAGGTGCTCTGTGCTAATCAGCACCACCAGTTAGCCTTTTTTTTTTTTTTACTTTTGCTCTGATGATTATTACAGCCAATCAGATGCTGTATCACCTATCCCGTAGGCTGTACCCGCAACTTTCTTTAAAGCCTTTCTCTCATTTGAGACCATTTCAAAAGTGAATTGGTAAAGCTCTTTAGAATGGGAACGCTATTTTGGTACACACATATTGTTGCATTGTGGCAGAAGCAGTGCACTTTTATAGATCAGTGACATTTCTGGGTTTTTGACATCTGTGCCCTTTTGGTTTAAAGGGACAATCTGGCCAAAATTACTTTCATAATTTAGATAGTGCATGCAATTTTAAACAACTTTCCATTAAACTTTTATCATTAAATTTGTTTGCTTTGTATTCTTTGTTGAAAGCTAAACCTAGGTAGGCTTATATGATAATTTCTAAGGCCACCTTTTATATCAGTGCATTTTGTCAGTTTTTCACTGCTAGACAGTGTGCCATATAAAATAAAATGTTTTGCTCATGCTTGTGGAGTTATTTATGAGCCAGCACTGATTGGCTTAAATGCAAGACTGTCAAAAGAACTGAGATAAGGCGGCAGTCTGCAGAGGCTTAGATACAAGGTAAAACATATATTAATATAACAGGGTTATGCAAAATGGGTAATAAAAGGATTATCTACCTTTTTAAACAATAAAAAATCTGGAGTAGACTGCCCCTTTAACTTGCACAATAAAAAGCAGAAGAGTTACATTATTGCTTTTTTTTCACAGTTTAAAGTTCTGTAACAAATATAAAAAAGCCATCAGGAATAATATAAAACACAGGCACTGGAAAAATGTACAGCTCCCTCTCTGTATTGTGCACACTAAACTGAAGTGCATGATCTGTGAATGGGCACCACTTGTGTCACAGGGTAGAAAAATAGTTAAATTCCAAGATGGCGGCACTCGGTGAAGATGCAGAAATTTACTAACCATCATTTTTGAATGGTTAAAATATAAGAAAATAACTATGAAGAGAGCTGCCCCCACAAGAGGAAAATCAAAAGCATGATGAGTAGCAATATGTTACTGTAGTTGTACCCAGCAATGTAATGAAGTGATTTGAACTCTTCATCTCCAGAAAAGCAGCTTTCTCACTGTTGCAATATCATATTTGCAGCAGTGATTTTGTCCACGTGGTTACCTGAAAACAACAGCAACAGATTACTTAATTAAGATGCGGTGCTGCGGCCTCACAGCATATTAATTTGGACTTCTCCAACTGTGCACAGCATGCTGGAACTTGTAGTTACTTTGTGTGCAGATGGAGACAAAATGTAAAATGCAGCTGTCCTTAGCAGTATGGCTATAGACAAATTGTAGGGAGCAAGGCTTAGAAATCACAGCTCCAGGCCCAGTTTGTGAGGCACCAAATCCAGGGGACCTGCAATTTCTCTGAATCTGGACTTAAATTGCTGTGTACAAACAGTGTCTAGGCAGGGTTACATAGTTTTATAATATTTTAGACAAAGTGGCAAATTAAGAAGCATGTACGTAAATGACAGAATACTGTTTATCTCGAAAAGTGGACACTCTCATGGGCAGCATATACCTTGTAATTACAAGATATTTCTATTGCAAGTTTATTGTTTTCTGCTGTTATTAGTTAAATGCCAACCAGGGATATATATGTAACAGAGTTAGCCTTGATAGGTCAACAGGCTGCATTTCAGGTTTTGAGAATTAGAAATTTCCCCATTTTCAGAGCTAAATTACATTTATATAAAAATGACAAGGTGTTTTAAATCTTCATAGTACAGCACTACAGTGTCCCTTTGACTCTTTAAGCATTATTAATAAAGTTTCATGTTTTTTGTGTGCTAGTGCGCTCACTTCCTATAACGTTTAAACATTTCATCTGGAGCTCATTATAACATGAAATATCTGTGCAAAGGATATGTAATATTGGCTCTGTCTTCATCAGCCAAGCAAATTTATCAGATTTGTTTTCTTTCCATAGTTTAACTTTCAGCTTTGCTTCCATCTTGTATCTTTACGAAATACTGATTTACAGCTTGGTTCAGTATAAAAGGTATATTGTGAGCCAATATCAGCTGGTAAATAGTCATATCCAATTCACTGCCTTTCCTAGTGAGACTTGAAGTACAGAACCGTATAATTACCTACTTACTGCCTCTTTGGTAGATAAAAATGGAGAGACTGGACCATAATTAACTTCTTTTTTAAACTATAATTGAGACTTCTAACTCGTTGCTCTTAAGCTGCTTACAATTATCATAGGAAATACTACCAAGAACTATATCCTTCAGGTTAATTTTAACATAATAAACAAGACGGTTAAAACAAATGTATATATGGGATTTAGCATCTTAAACTCATGAGTCCAACAACATATTCTTTAGATCTCTAAGACTTAGAGCTACTGTTTCATGTGTATTGCATAGACATCGTCTGTACAATAAATAATATATAACCTAAGTTTTGACTTTCATGTCGCTTTAATAGGATTTAAAAAGGATTTCCAATAACTGTTAGCCTACAGCACTGATTTACTAAAATTTGGAGAACACTTTCACATTTTTGTGAAAGAGCCTATCGGACAACAGAGTTTCTTACACATAAAAGAGTTGTTTGAAACCTTAGTGAATCTAGGTCAGTAAAGGAAGGCAGTAAAATAAAGATCACATGTATGTGAGTGCTCACACAAACCTTATCAAGATCAGATGTTTACATTACAGACCCTTACACATCCTGAGAGCCAGGTAGTAACATCTCCTAACATTTTACTAAGGCTCTTAGTTTTTTGGATTATTCAACATCATCTATATACAAATGCCCCTTTATGTGTTCTAAAACGTGTGCATCTGGCTTCTCATTATTCAGTATCAGTTAAATCCTAAATTACAAATAAAAAGGTCACCCAGCCATGTAAAAATGTAACCATGGGTGTCCATCCTAGGGTCCAAAGGCAACCAATCAGCCCTTCTTTAGTTTTAATTTGCTTTCATTAACCAGAGTGTGCAGATTATATACATACATATACAGTGTGTGTGTATAAAACAATATTAATTGTGAGGGGGTGGTTGTCTTGGTGAGTTCCCACACTTTTTTTTTAGAACTTGACCCCTGCCTATAGATAAACACACACATTGTATACGTTCAAGGAGGCAGTTGTACTCTGATGCAGCAGTAATTACAAATACAATCGAACAACAATGAGTATCTTAGTCCTGTAGAAGAAAGAAAAAAAACAAAAAACAAATTTACAACACTAACAAAGAACAAATCTCTTGACTCCCCCCCACCCCCCCACACACTACTATAATGGTACCCTTATGACATACGTTTCATGTTACTGTATATTTCACATTTCTTTCAGCACATTGAAAAGACAAACAATTCCCCCTGGATTCGTATAGGACTGGTAGTTTTACCCACAGTGCTAGCTCTCTTTATAAACTCTTAAACTGTGCTGACAATTTTTATACATGTGATCTTTATTTTTCTGCCTTCCTTTACTGACCTAGATTCACTAAGATTTTAAAGAACTCTTTTATATGCGTGAAACTCTTGTCTGGTAGGCTCTTTCACAAAAACATTAAAGTGTTCTCCAAATCTTAGTAAATCAGTGCTGTAGGCTAACATTTATTGGAAGTCCTTTTTAAATCCATTTGTGACATCCCCCCCCCCCCCCCAAAAAAAAATGATTTTGTGCTTACCACATATTTTCTTGTACATGAGTCATGAATACATTTGGCAGCCCCATTTTTCATGAGGATATTGTGTTGACTGAAAAAGATCACAGTAATTGGTTTGGAATGTAATTTGTTGTGTAGTGAAAAGAGAATTTGGTATAGAGTATTTCTTAAAAGTCAAAAGCATTTAGGGAAAGAAGCTATATATTGGGTTCAGTATCTCAAAAGTCAATAAAAGTTTTGAGAACTACCACATTGTGTGCTGAACTGTAAAACTTTATTTGCTCCTGCATGTCCCTCCATAATTTACTAAATACCTGGATTTAACACTGAATTCTTTCCTGGATGTAAATGTCTAAAGCTGTCATACTAGACATAACAATTTGTGCATTGTATTTATGTAGGGACTTTACATTCCAATGGGCTTTAAAATTGTACTACCAAGTTTTTTTTATTCTAGAGATCAGTTCTCTGGAGCTCGCAATTATTTCACTTAGTAAATAAAACAATTCCTTTATCCCAGGTCCTAACGCTGCTTTTTTACGCCCGCTGCTATTACGAGTCTTGCAGGTTTAGGGGCACTGCACACTTCTTTGGCCTTACCGCAAAACGACGTAAAGTCTTTTTTCTATGGGACTTCCATAGCGCTGGTATTACAAGTCTGTCCTGGGAGGCCAAAAAGTGAGCGGTACACCCTTCCCCGTCAAGAGTCCTAACACATTTAAAAGTCAGTAGTTAAGAGTTTTTACACTACAACGCTGTAGCATAAAACTCATAACTAAAGTTCTAAAAAATACACTAACACCCATAAACTACCCATTAACCCCTAAACCGAGGCCCTCCCACATCGCAAACACTATAATAAAATTTGTAACCCCTAATCTACCGCTCCGGACATCGCCACAACTATAATAAAAATATTAACCCCTAAACTGCCGCACTCCCGCCTCGCAAACACTAGTTAAATATTATTAACCCCTAATCTGCCGTCCCTAACATCGCCGCCACCTACCTACATTTATTAACCCCTAATCTGCCGCCCCCAATGTCGCCGCCACTATATTAAATGTATTAACCCCTAAACCTAAGTCTAAACCTAACCCTAACACCCCCTAACTTAAATATAATTAAAATAAATCTAAATAAAAATTAATATTATTACCTAAATAATTCCTATTTAAAACTAAATACTTACCTATAAAATAAACCCTAAGATAGCTACAATATAACTAATAGTTACATTTTAGCTAGCTTAGGGTTTTATTTTTATTTTACAGGCAAGTTTGTATTTATTTTAACTAGGTAGAATAGTTATTAAATAGTTATTAACTATTTAATAACTACCTAGTTAAAATAAATACAAAAGTACATGTAAAATAAAACCAATAACACCTAACACTACACTATAATAAATAAATGAACTAAATTGTCAACAATTAAATTAAATTAAATTAGCTAAAGTACAAAAAAAACCAAAACACTAAATTACAGAAAATAATAAACAAATTACAAAATATTTAAACTAATTACACCTAATCTAATAGCCCTATCAAAATAAAAAAAGCCCCCCCCAAATAAAAATCCCCCTAGCCTAAACTAAACTATCAATAGCCCTTAAAAACATAATTTATGCTTACCTGATTAATTTATTTCTCTTGTGGTGTATCCAGTCCATAGATCATCCATTACTTGTGGGATAATCTCCTTCCCAACAGGAAGCTGCAAGAGGATCACCCACAGCAGAGCTGTCTATATAGCTCCTCCCCTAAATGCCACTACCAGCCATTCGACCGTAGACAAGCAAGAGAAAGGAGAAACTATAGAGTGCAGTGGTGACTGTAGTTTAAAAATAAAAAACACCTGGCTTAAAATGACAGGGCGGGCCGTGGACTGGATACACCACAAAATTTATCAGGTAAGCATAAATTATGTTTTCTCTTGTAAGGTGTATCCAGTCCACGGATCATCTATTACTTGTGGGATACCAATACCAAAGCTATAGGACACGGATGAAGGGAGGGACAAGGCAGGCGCTTAAATGGAAGGCACCACTGCCTGCAAGACCTTTCTCCCAAAAATAGCCTCGAAGAAGCAAAAGTATCAAAATTTAAAAACCCATGTGGAAGCTACCGCTCTAGTAGAATGAGCTGTAATCCTTTCAGGAGGCTGCTGGCCAGCAGTCTCATAAGCTAAGCGTATTATACTCCTTAGCCAAAAGAAAGAGAGGTTGGCGAAGCCTTTTGGCCTCTCCTCTGTCCAGAGTAGACAACAAACAATGCAGATGTTTGACGAAAATCTTTAGTAGCTTGTAAATAAAACTTTAAAGCACGAACCACGTCAAGATTGTGTAAAAGACGTTCCTTCTTTGAAGAAGGATTAGGACACAGTGACGGTACAACAATCTCCTGATTTATATTTTTATTAGATACCACCTTAGGTAAAAAAACAGGTTTGGTAAGTAACACTACCTTATCTGCATGAAAAATGAGATAAGGAGAATCACATTGTAAAGCAGATAACTCCGAAACTCTTCGAGCCGAGGAGATAGCTACTAAAAACAGAACCTTCCAGGATAAGAGCTTAATATCTATGGAATGCAAAGGTTCAAACGGAACCCCTTGAAGAACCTTAAGAACTAAATTTAAACTCCAAGGCGGAGCAACAGGTTTAAACACAGGCTTGATTCTGACTAAAGCCTGACAAAACGCCTGCATGTCTGGAACCTCAGCCAGACGTTTGTGCAAAAGAATAGACAGAGCAGAAATCTGTCCTTTTAAGGAACTAGCTGACAAACCCTTCTCCAATCCTTCTTGGAGAAAAGATAATATCCTAGGAATCCTGACCTTACTCCATGAGTAACCCTTGGATTCACACCAATGAAGATATTTACACCATATCTTATGATAGATTTTCCTGGTGACAGGCTTTCGCGCCTGTATTAAGGTATCAATGACCGACTCGGAGAAACCACGCTTTGATAAAATCAAGCGTTCAATCTCCAAGCAGTCAGCCGCAGAGAAATTAGATTTGGATGTTTGTCCATGGTGGAGTCCATGGTGGAAAGGATGACATGTCCACAAGATCTGCATACCAAGTCCTGCGTGGCCACGCAGGTGCTATCAAAATTACCGATGCTCTCTCCTGTTTGATCTTGGCAATCAGACGAGGGAGCAGAGGAAACGGTGGAAACACATAAGCCAGGTTGAAGGACCAAGGCGCTGCTAGAGCATCTATCAGCGCTGTCTTGGGATCCCTGGACCTGAATCCGTAACAAGGAAGCTTGGCGTTCTGGCGAGACGCCATGAGATCCAGTTCTGGTTTGCCCCAACGTTGAATCAACTGTGCAAACACCTCCGGATGGAGCTCCCACTCCCCCGGATGAAAAGTCTGACGACTTAGAAAATCTGCCTCCCAGTTCTCTACTCCTGGGATATGGATAGCTGATAGATGGCAAGAGTGAATCTCTGCCTATTGAATTATCTTTGAAACCTCCAACATCGCTAGGGAACTCCTTGTTCCCCCTTGATGGTTGATGTAAGCTACAGTCGTGATGTTGTCCGACTTAAATCTGATGAACCTCACTGCCACTAGCTGAGGCCTAGCCTGAAGAGCATTGAATATTGCTCTTAGTTCCAGAATGTTTATTGGAAGGAGTGCCTCCTCCTGAGTCCACGAGCCCTGAGCCTTCAGGGAGTTCCAGACTGCACCCCAGCCCAGAAGGCTGGCATCTGTTGTTACTATTGTCCAATCTGGCCTGCGGAAGGTCATACCTTTGGACAGATGGACCCGAGATAGCCACCAGAGAAGAGAATCCCTGGTCTCTTGATCCAGATTTAGTAGAGGGGACAAATCTGTGTAATCCCCATTCCACTGACTGAGCATGCAGAGTTGCAGCGGTCTGAGACGTAGGCGGGCAAACGGAACTATGTCCATTGCCGCTACCATTAAGCCAATTACTTCCATACACTGAGCCACCGAAGGGCGAGAAGTATAATAAAGAACACGGCAGGAATTTAGAAGTTTTGACAACCTGTCCTCTGTCAGGTAAATCCTCATTTCTACAGAGTCTATCACCAGGAAGGAAACTCTTGTGAGAGGGGATATAGAACTCTTCTTTTCGTTCACTTTCCACCCATGAGACCTCAGGAATGCCAGAACAATGTCCGTATGGGACTTGGCAATTTGGAAATTTGACGCCTGTATCAGAATGTCGTCTAAGTAAGGGGCTACTGCTATGCCCTGCGGCCTTAGGACCGCCAGAAGTGACCCCAGAACCTTCGTAAAGATTATTGGTGCCGTAGCTAACCCAAAGGGAAGAGCCACAAACTGGTAATGCCTGTCTAGGAAGGCGAACCTGATAAACCGATGATGATCTTTGTGTATCGGAATGTGAAGATGAGCATCCTTTAAGTCCACGGTAGTCATGTATTGACCCTCCTGGATCATAGGTAGGATGGTTCGAATAGTCTCCATCTTGAAAGATGGGACCCTGAGAAATTTGTTTAGGATCTTGAGATCTAAGATTGGTCTGAAGGTTCCCTCTTTCTTGGGAACCACAAAGAGATTTGAATAGAAGCCTTGCCCCTGTTCCTCCTTTGGAACTGGGAGGATCACTCCCATAACTAGGAGGTCTTGAACACAATGTACGAATGCCTCTCTCTTTATCTGGTCTGCAGATAATTGTGAGAGGTGAAATCTTCCTTTTGGGGAAGAAGCTTTGAAGTCCAGAAGATATCCCTGGGACACAATTTCCAACGCCCAGGGATCCTGGACATCTCTTGCCCAAGCCTGGGCGAAGAGAGAAAGTCTGCCCCCTACTAGATCCATTACCGGATCGGGGGCTGATCTTTCATGCTGTCTTAGAGGCAGCAGCAGGTTTCTTGGCCTGCTAACCTTTGTTCCAGGCCTGGTTAGGTCTCCAGACCGGCTTGGACTGGGCAAAATTTCCCTCTTGCTCTGCATAAGAGGGAGTTGATGCCGCACTCGTCTTAAAGGCACGAAAATTAGTTTGGCCCTTAATTTATTAGACCTATCCTGAGGAAGGGCATGACCTTTTCCTCCAGTAATATCAGAAATGATCTCCTTCAGTCCAGGCCCGAATAGGGTCTGCCCCTTGAAGGGAATGTTGAGAAGCTTAGACTTTGAAGTAACGTCAGCTGACTAGGATTTAAGCCATAGCGCCCTACGCGCCTGTATAGCAAAACCTGAGTTCTTAGCCGTTAGTTTGGTTAAATGAACAACGGCGTCAGAAACAAATGAATTGGCTAGCTTAAGCGCTTTAAGCTTGTCAAGTATATCATCCAATGGAGTTTCTACCTGTAAGGCCTCTTCCAGAGACTCAAACCAGAAGGCCGCAGCAGCAGTGACCGGGGCAATGCATGCAAGAGGCTGGAGAATAAAACCTTGTTGAATAAACATTTTCTTAAGGAAACCCTCTAACTTTTTATCCATTGGATCTAGGAAAGCACAACTGTCCTCGACGGGAATAGTTGTACGCTTAGCTAGGGTAGAAACTGCTCCCTCCACCTTAGGGACCGTTTGCCATAAGTCCCGTGTAGCGGCATCTATTTGAAACATTTTCTTAAAAATAGGAGGGGGAGAGAACGGTACACCTGGTCTATCCCATTCCTTAGTAATAATTTCTGAAAACCTTTTAGGTATTGGAAAAACATCAGTGTAAACAGGCACTGCATAGTATTTTGATTGAAGATAAACTACATAAATTCACCACATCTCTCTAGCTACTTCCTATCGTGTCGAGAGCTGCAAGAGAATGACTGGTAGTGGCAGTTAGGGGAGGAGCTATATAGATAGCTCTGCTGTGGGTGATCCTCTTGCAGCTTCCTGTTGGGAAGGAGAATATCCCACAAGTAATGGATGATCCGTAGACTGGATACACCTTACAAGAGAAAGGGCCTTTTATGGGGCATTGCCCCAAAGTAATCAGCTCTTTTACCTGTAGAAGAAAATACAAACAACCAACCCCAACAGTAAAACACACCACCCACACAACCAACTCCCCCAAAAAAATACTATCTAAAAAAAACTAAGCTCCCCATTGCCCTGAAAAGGGCATTTGGATGGGAATTGCCCTTAAAAGGGCAGTTAGCTCTTTTACGGCCCAAACCCTAATCTAAAAAATAAAACCCACCTAATACACCCTTAAAAAATCTAACACTAACCCCCTGAAGATCGACTTACAGTTCTGAAGACCGGACATCCATCCTCAAGGAAGCAGCAGAAGTCTTCATCCAACCGGGCCGAAGTCCTCAACGAAGCCGAGAGAAGTCTTCATCCAAGCCGGGCGAAGTGGTCCTCCAGACGGGCAGAAGTCTTCATCCAGATGGAATCTTCTATCTTCATCCATCCGACGTGGAGCGGCTCCATCTTCAAGACATCCGACGCGGAGCATCCTCTTCATCCGGAGTCTTCTTACTGAACGACGGTTCCTTTAAGTGACGTCATCCAAGATGTTGTCCCTTAGATTCTGATTGGCTGATAGAATTCTATCAGCCAATCGGAATTAAGGTAGAAAAAATCCTATTGGCTGATGCAATCAGCCAATAGGATTGAAGTTCAATCCTATTGGCTGATCCAATCAGCCAATAGGAGTGAGCTTGCATTCTATTGGCTGAATGGAACAGCCAATTGAATGCGAGCTCAATCCTATTGGCTGATTGCATCAACCAATAGGATTTTTTTTACCTTAATTCCGATTGGCTGAGAGAATTCTATCAGCCAATCGGAATCTAAAGGACGCCATCTTGGATGACGTCACTTAAAGGAACCGTCATTCAGTGAGAAGACTTAGTTTGAAGAGGATACTCCGCGTCGGATGTCTTGAAGATGGAGCTGCTCCGCGTCGGATGGATGAAGATAGAAGATGCCGTCTGGATGAAGACTTCTGCCCGTCTGGAGGACCACTTCGCCTGGCTTGGATGAAGACTTCTCCCGGCTTCGTTGAGGACTTGTTTGCGAGGCGGGAGTGCGGCGATTTAGGGGTTAATATGTTTATTATAGTGGCGGCAACGTTGGGGGCAGCAGATTAGGGGTTAATAAGTGTAGGTAGGTTGCGGCGACATTGGAGGTGGGAGATTAGGGGTTAATAAATATAATATAGGTGTCGGCGATGTTGGGGGCAGCAGATTAGGGGTTCATAAGTATAATGTAGGTGGCTGCAATGTCTGGAGCAGCAGATTAGGGGTTAATAAATATAATGCAGGTGTTGGCGATGTCTGGGGCGACAGATTAGGGGTTAATAAGTGTAAGATTAGGGGTGTTTAGACTCAGGGTTCATGTTAGGGTGTTAGGTGTAAGCATACATTTTATTTCCCCATAGGAATCAATGGGGCTGCGTTAAGGAGCTTTACGCTGCTTTTTTGCAAGTGTTGGACTTTTTTTCAGCTGGCTCTCCTCGTTGATTCCTATGGGGAAATCGTGCACGAGCACGTACGACCAGCTCACCGCTGACTTAAGCAGCGCTGGTATTGGAGTGCGTTAAGGAGCAAAATTTTGCTCAATGCTCACTTCTTGCCTTTTAACGCCGGGTTTGTAAAAACCCGTAATACCAGCACTGTAGCTAAGGGAGCGGTGAGAGAAAACTGCTCGTTAGCACCGCATAGCCTCTAACGCAAAACTCGTAATCTGGCCGCTAGTTAGGCTCATATGGTAATTTCAAAACGATTAAAGGCTTCATCTTATCTCAGTGCATTTTGACAGTTTTTCACAACTAGACAGCGCTAGTTTGTGTGTGTCATATAGATAACATGCACTGTTTGGATAAAAGGCAAGTCTGTCAAAAGAATTGAAATAAGGGTGCAGTCTGCAGATGCTTAGATACAAGAAAATCAGAGGTATAAAGTATATTAATATAACAGTGTTGGTTATGCAAAACTGGGGAATGGGTAATAAAGGGATTATCTATTTTTTTAAACAATAACAATTATGGAGTAGACTGTCCCTTTAAAATAATCACTGAGTGGCTTTGTTATACTGATGAGGCATTTTATAGAATCTCACCAGAGAGCTTTACAGAATCAGGCCCATGGTGAGCTAACACACAATCAAGTGCTAAACCAACAGTAAATTCAAACATAGCGCTGCGGAATCTGTTGGCGCTCTACAAATAACCAATAATAAGAATAATAATATTAAAGTTTCATGATTTAGCTAGGGCAGGCAATTTTACTTTCCAGTTTACTACCATTATCAAATTGTGCAAAGTCTTCTATATGCACATTCTCAAAGACTTCACTGTGTATACATATATGAGTCTGATTAACTGGTGACTGTCACATGATATCAGGGCCGGCACTAGCCATTGCGGGGCCCAAGGCAGGATGACAAAATGGGGCCCCCTTTCTCCCTGCCTCCAACTCCGCCCCCATCCCAGCCCCATCTCCACCTCCAACATGCCCCATCTCCGCCTCCAACCCGCCCCCAGTTTTTAAAAAGGAAAAAAAAAAAATGGGAGAAAAATAATTTAAGGTAATGCTGACAATTAGGGTGAGTTGAACTGGGCCTTATTTTTATGTGTTTTCTTATGATAACAAGAACATTACAGAGACACCAGGGCTGGCCCTAGCAAATGCAGGTCCATAGGCAGAATAATAGCGCAGTGGCCTCTACCCAGAACAATAAATACTTAAAGAAATGGAGCAATGCACTGTACCACACAAACACACATACAGGTCACACACACACACACAGTCCCCCCCACACACACAGCCCACACACACACACACACACACACACACAGCCCACACACACACACACACACAGCCCACACACACACAGCCCACACACATACCCCCCCCCACACACACACAGCCCCCACACACACACACACAGCCCCCACACACACACACACCCCAAGCACACAGACCACACACACACAGACCACACACATACCCCCCCCCCCCCCACACACACACAGCCCCCCCCCACACACACACAGCCCCCACACACACACACACACCCCACGCACACAGACCACACACACACAGACCACACACATCACACAAGGGTCATGGAAATTATTTTTTTTAAGATGTTAATGCTTTATTTAGAATACCAAGGTACGGTAGATACCTGTTGTAAAAAGGTTTGATTCATAGCCCCAGCCATTATAGAAAGCAGTTAGGTACTGTACATTGGCATACCTTCTCATAAGTGTGCAATTTATATGTAACTGAAAACAAATCTGCCATTACATTTAAACAAAAAATACCTTAGTTACACCAAGTTACAATGAAAGTAAAGTTTAACTTTGCAGTTACATTCTTTGATGTCCAATATTCACATAATCTTACATATAATTATACCATGAAAACCCAAAGCAAAAATGTATAGAAATGGGATGCAACTGAAATGGGGTCAATTGCTTAAGCTTAGTTGCAGACAGGTACTTACTGTAACAAAGGCAAGCTGGTTAGCTACAAATTACAGTTGGTATTTACTTTATACAATTTTAAATCCATATATTGAGATATTGTGACACATGATGGTATGCCAAGCTGTGTTATTGAGCTTTAATTAGTTACACCTCACCCCAGCACCCCTGTAATAAAATTATGCTCCCAGCCCCCTCTGTAATAAATTATGCCCCCAGCAATAAATGATTCCCCCCAGCACCCCTGCAATAAAATTATGCTTCCAGTCCCCCACTGTAATAAATGATGCCCCCAGCATTAAAATTATGCTCCCAGCCCCCCTCTGTAATAAATTATGCCCCAAGCAATAAATGATTCCCCCAGCACCCCTGCAATATAAGTATGCCCTGAGCCCCCCTGCAATAAATGATGCCACCAGCCCCACTGCAATAAATGATGCCCACAGCAATAAAATGAAGCCCCCACGCCAGCTCCCCTGCAATAAAATGATGTCTCCAGAAATAAAATTATGTCCCCAGCCCCTCCGGCAATAAAATGATGCCCCTAGCCCTTCTGCAATAAAATTATGCCTCCAGCCATAAATGATGCCCCAGCCCACCTGCAATAAAATTATGCTCCCAGCCCCCTCTGTAATAAATTATGCCCCCCAGCAATAAATTATGCCCCCAGCCCCGCTGCAATAAAATTATGCCCTGGCCCCACTGCAATGAAATGATGCCCCCAGCACCCCTGCAATAAAATGATGCCCTCAGCCCCGCTGCAATAAAATGATGCTCCCAGCAATAAAATGATGCCCTGGGCCCCCCTGCAATAAATTATGCTACCAGCCCCACTGCAATAAATGATGCCCACAGCAATAAAACGAAGCCCCCAGGCCAGCCCCTTGCAATAAAATGATGCCCCCAGCAATAAAATGATGTTCCCACCCCCTGCAATAAAATTATATCCCCAGTCACCCCCTGCAATAAAATTATGCCTCCAGCTATAAATGATGTCCCAGCCCCCCTACAATAAAATGATGCCCCCAGCCCCGCTGCAATAAAATGATGCCCCTAGCACCCCTGCAATAAAATGATGCCCTGAGCCCCCCTGCAATAAATTATGCCACCAGCCCCACTGCAATAAATGATGCCCACAGCAATAAAATTAAGCCCGCAGGCCAGCCCCCCTGCAATAAAATTATGCCTCCAGCAATAAAATCATGTCCCCAGCCCCCCTGGCAATAAAATGATGCCCCCGGCACCCCTGCAATAAAATGATGCTCCCTGCAATAAAATGATGCCCCCAGCACCCCTGTAATAAAATTATGCTCCCAGCCCCCTCTGTAATAAATTATGCCCCCAGCAATAAATTATTCCCCCCAGCATCCCTGCAATAAAATTATGCTCCCAGCCCCCCACTGTAATAAATGATGTCCCCAGCATTGAAATTATGCTCCCAGCCCCCCTCGGTAATATATTATGCCCCCAGCAATAAATGATTCCCCCAGCACTCCTGCAATAAAATGATGCCCTGGGCCCCCCTGCAATAAATTATGCCACCAGCCCCACTGCAATAAATGATGCCCACACCAATAAAATGAAGCCCCCAGGCCAGTCCCCCTGCAATAAAATGATACCTCCAGAAATAAAATCATATCCCCAGCCCCCCCGGCAATAAAATGATGCCCCAGCCCTTTTGCAATAAAATTATACCTCCAGCCATAAATGATGCCCCGGCCACACTGCAACAAAATGATGCCCCCAGCACCCCTGCAATAAAATGATGCCCCCAAGCCCTGCTGCAATAAAATGATGCCCCAAGCCCCGCTGCAATAAAATGATTCCCCCAGCACCCCTGTAATAAAATGATGCTCTCAGCAATAAAATGATGCCCTGGGCCCCCCTGCAATATATGATGCCACCAGCCCCACTGCAATAAATGATGCCCCCAGCAATAAATTATGGCCCCAGTCCCGCTGCAATAAAATGATGCCCCCAGCACCCCTGCAATAAAATGATGCCCCGAAGCCCTGCTGTAAAAAAATGATGCCCCCAGCACCCCTGCAATAAAATTATGCTCCCAGCAATAAAGTGATGCCCTGAGCCCCCCTGCAATAAATGATGCCACCAGCCCCACAGCAATAAAACGAAGCCCCCAGGCCAGCCCCCTGCAATAAAATGATGCCACCTTGCCATAAAATGATGTCCCAAGCCCCCTACAACAAAATTATGTCCCCAACCCCCCTGCAATGAAATGATGTCCCCAGCCCCCCTGCAATAAAATAATGCCCCAAACCCCCCTGCAATAAAATTATGTCCCCAGCCCCCTTGCAATAAAATGATGTCCCCAGCCCCCCGCAATAAAATGATGCCTCCAACCCCGCTGCAATAAAATGATGCCCCAGCACCCCTGCAATAAAATGATGCTCCCAGCAATAAATTGATGCCCTGATCCTCCCTGCAATAAATGATGCCACCAGCACCAGCCCCACTGCAATAAATGATGCCCACAGCAATAAAATGAAGACCCCAGGCCAGCCCCCCTGCAATGAAATGATGTCCCCAGCCCCCCGCAATAAAATTATGCCTCCAGCCATAAATGATGTCCCAGCCCCCCTGCAATAAAATGATGATCCCTGCACCCCTGCAATAAATGATGCTACCAGCCCCACTGCAATAAATGATGCCCCAGCAATAAAATGAAGCCCCCTGCAATAAAATGATGTCCCTAGCTCCCCCCGCAATAAAATGATGCCCCAAGCTTTCCTGCAATAAAATGAAGCCCCCAGCACGACTGCAAAAAAATGATGCACCAGCAATAAAATGAAAGTCAAACATGGAACCCCAAGGGGAACCGAGAGCGGGGTGCGCTAAGTGGACCAAAACAATCAAATTAGTGCACAAACCATATGGCTCCCGTGAAGTCGGGCGGTGATTTCAAAACAATGTGAAGCAAAAATTGCAAGCGACAAAGCTCCTCTGGTCCTCGGAGTGAAGATATCTGAAAATTATAAGTGAAAAAGATGGCGCCACATAGCGTAATACTGTTATTGCAAAATCAGATGGCAGAGTATTCAAAAAGGCTTACCGAAAAGCTCTGCACCGTTCTGTGACCGGTGCTATCAGGCAGACTAACACTCTCAGTGGTTAGCACACTGGGTGGCCTCAGATGTACTGCAGACAGGTGGATCTCTGCGTGGCTTGATTGAAGTAACCAAACGTCTGTGCAGAACGTGTATTACAGACCAATGTCTGGTCTTTTCCTCAGGCATAAAAACAATGGCCATTGTTTTTATGCCTGAGGAAAAGACCAGACATTGGTCTAGAAACGCGTAGCAATTCTTATATGGATTAAAGATTTTATTCTATCATACGGAAGTTGTCTCACATTTTCATTGATCTAACCTGGAAAGGTGTTACATTTTAAAACCCACTGCAGTCTGTAATACACGTTCTGCACAGACGTTTGGTTACTTAAATCAAGCCACGCAGAGATCCACCTGTCTGCAGTACATCTGAGGCCACCCAGTGTGCTAACCACTGAGAGTGTTAGTCTGCCTGATAGCACCGGTCACAGAACGGTGCAGAGCTTTTCGGTAAGCCTTTGTGAATACTCTGCCACCTGATTTTGCAATAACAGTATTACGCTATGTGGCGCCCTCTTTTTCACTTATAATAACCAGCAATAAAATGCCCTCCCCCCGCGGCCCCTGCAATTTTTTTTTTTATTTTTAAAGAAAATTGTATTAAAACAAAACTTGACCTGTCTGAAGTTGGGCTTTCTGTGGGACCGTCACATGCATTACCACCGAGATAGTTCAGCCCCTGCTGCTACTGCTCATGGCTGTGCCACTGCTGCCTGCTTTCCTTTGCTGTTGAAGCTTCTTCTGCTTCTCACACGCCAGTGCGCCACTCATGTGACTCCTCACCTCTATGAGTCCTCAGTTCCTGTGTAAAAAAAATGGCGGCAAAAATATATATATATTTTTTAAGTTTAAAATTGCCACAAGCGCGGGGCCCTAGGCGGTGCGGGACGCTAGACGGCCGCCTCGTTCGCCTTGCCCTAAGGCCGGCTCTGCGTGATATGGGGGGGGGGGGCAGGGACATTTAATTAAATTTTAAACTTTGTCAGAAAAAAAAAATGACTGCTCATTTGAAATTCATAGTATGTGTTATTGCATTTTCTTTATTGTATTTTTATTATGCATTTGTTGATTATACAATCCTACTGTTTTTCATGGTCCTTTAAAAACAACATTTATTAAAAACTGCAACATGTTTCACAGCCTCCCATTGCTGGTGGTTTCATCAGGCATATCTAGGTAGTATTTACAATCGCTTTATATGTACATTATCACAGACCTGGCAATGTTAGAGCCTTTATATGTAACCATTAGTGATGCACCGAAATGGAAATTGTGAACCCGAAAATCCAGGATGCACTTGGCCGAAAACCGAAAAAAGAAATGTTTTCAATTATTTTAAAAGAATTTTTTTTTTGCATAATTAGACTACTTAATAAATTAATCTGAATTGAAAAATTGCAAGCCAATAAAATAACCACACTTTTATTGAAAGTAACTCTAAAATTGGACAGAAAATATCTTAAATTATTAACTATATGTAACCTAAACTCCCCTCAAAAAACAAACAAAAAACAATAAAATCTGTCAGTTACTTAAACAATATAATGCTGAAATACCAGTGTCATTCTTGTATAACAAAGTGTCACATTAAATTGTGTATAGTTATTTAAATACAATATATGTGACAAAGTGTTATTTGAGAATGACACTCTGGTATTTGACATCTTTATGTACAGTTGATGAGCACTTACAATATATTTTTTGTGTTTGTTTTGTTTTTTCCTTATATATGTTTACACAAATTTAGGAGAAATGGTCTTGTATGTTTATGCATAATAATATATGTATTTAGAGTAAAAGCAGCATATGTTTATACATTGATGTATATGGTCTTATATACATTGGTAAACGTGGTATGGTTTCTGGGGTAATATTTTCTTGGCCTATATAACCTTGTGATTGTTTGTTTATATTACTATGGTAACATCTGGGTCCGTGATTATATTAAGTGTTTGTAAACACTAGCTTCTTGATATGTCTTAGGAAACAGCCAGTATTCGGAGGCTGAAAAAACAAGCTGCTAGTTTTAACCGCTGCGCTTTAACGCTGTTAGGACGACATTGAGCATCCTACCTTTTATGGTGTCCTGCAGCCTCCTCCTTTTAGGGAAGTTTCCCTTTAAGTGATGTCATCCAAGATGGCGCCCCTTACATTCCGATTGGCTTATAGAATTCTGTCAGCCAATAGGAATTAAGGGGGAAAAAATCGTATTGGCTGTTGCAATCAGCCAATAGGATTGAGCTTGCATTCTATTGGCTGATTGGAATAGCCAATAAAATGCGAGCTCAATCCTATTGGCTGATTTGATCAGCCAATAGGATGAAAGCTCAATCCTATTGGCTGATTGCAATAGCAAATAGGATTTTTCCCCCTTAATTCCTATTGGCTGATAGAATTCTATCAGCCAATCGGAATGTAAGGGGCGCTATCTTGGATGTCGTCATTTAAAGGGAAATTTCATTCTTCAACAGCCATTGGAAGAAGAGGATGCTCCGCGCTGGATTTCTTGAAGATGGACCCGCTCCGCACCAGATAGATGAAAATAGAAGATGTCCTCTGGATGAAGACTTCTGCTGGCTTTGAGGAGGACTTCTGCCCGCTTGGATGAGGACTTCGCCGCCTGGATTAGGATGGATGTCCGGTCTTCAAAAACTGTAAGTGGATCGTCAGGGGTTAGTGTCAGGTTTTTTTTAAGAGTTTATTGGGTAGGTTTTATTTTTAGCTTAGGGTTTTGGGCAATGTAAAAGAGCTAAATGCCCTTTTAAGGGCAATGCCCATCCAAATGCCCTTTTCAGGGTAATGGGGAGCTTAGGTTTATTCAGATAGAATTTTATTTGGAGGGTTTGGTTGTGTGGGTGGTGGGTTTTACTGTTGGGGGGGTGTTTGTATTTCTTTTTACAGGTAAAAGAGCTGATTTATTTGGGGCAATGCCCCGCAAAAGGCCCTTTTAAGGGCCATTGTCAGTTTAGTGTAGGCTAGGGTTTTTTTTTATTTTGGGGGGGCTTTAGGAGTAGTTTGTTAGTTAGGAGTAATTTGTTTTTATTTTTGATAATTTCTTTTTTTTATTTTGTGTAATTTAGTGTTTATTATTTTTTGTACTTTAGATAATTTGTATTTTGTTAATTTCATTTATTTAATTTTATTGTAATGTTAGGTTTTAGTGTAAAACAGGTTAGGTTTTATTTTACAAGTTAATTTGTATTTATTTTAACTAGGCAGCAAGTAAATAGTTAATAACTATTTACTAATTAGTCTACCTAGTTAAAATAAATACAAACTTACCTGTGAAATAAAAATAAAACCTAAGATAGATACAATGTAACTATTGGTTATATTGTAGCTTAGGGTTTATTTTACAGGTAAGTATTTATTGATAGTAAGTTTTATTTAGAATTATTTTAATTATGTTAAAGTTAGGGGGTATTAGGGTTACGTTAGGGTTAGGGTTAGACTTAGGGTTAGGGTTACGTTAGGGGTTAATATATTTATTTAGTGTTAGTGATGTGGGAGGCCAGAGGTTTAGGGGTTAATAACTTTAGTATAGTGGTGGTGGCGACGTTGGGGGCAGCAGATTATGGGTTAATAAGTGTAGGTTGATGGTGGCGACGTTGGGGGCAGCAGATTAGGGGTTAATAAGTGTAGGTAGGTGTCGGCGACGTTAGGGGCGGCAGATTAGGGGTTGATAAGTGTAGGTAGGTGGCGGCGACATTGGGTGCGGCAGATTAGGGGTTAATAGGTGTAATGTAGGTATCGGCGATGTCGGGGGCGGCAGATTAGGGTTGTTTAGACTCTGGGTTTATGTTAGGTTTAAACATACATCAATGGGGCTGCGTTACGGAGCTTTACGCTCCACTATTGCAGGTGTTAGGCTTTTTTTTAGCCGGCTCTCCCCATTGATGTCTAGGGGGAAATCGTGCACGAGCACGTCAAAACGCCGCTTGTATTTGGGTGCGGTATGGAGCTCAACGCAACCATCGCCCACGCAAGCCGGGTTTTACAAAACCTGTAATAGCAGCACTATGAAAGTTGAGCTGTGAAAATAACTTGCAAGTTATTAGCGAGCCAGCCATAACGCAAAACTCGTTATCTGGCTGGCTGATTATTTGTTCATTATTTAGGAATTGTTTTTGTGTATCAGAGGTCAATCTGTATTTTTGTTTATTGACTTTAACTATATGTTTTTTTTTTATTATTGAAGATCTGTTAGTACAGTAATAAACAGAGGCACAATGTCAGATTCTATTGTGTCAGAATTCAGATCTCCTGCATGTTACATATACAAAACATTCACATAAACATAAAGTTCAAAATGACATCAATATGTCCAGAGTAAAAAACACAGCCTCATAAACCTCCAATTTAAGTTATACCAAAACAACGACAGGAAAATATAACAAAAATATAATTAAAAAAAAAATTAACTAAATCCTCCTGTTTCAGAGTCCATTAGATTCGCTTTTGTGCACTTAAAGGAACAGTCTAGTCAAAATTAAACTTTCATGATTCAGATAGACCATGCAATTTTAAGCAACTTTCTAATTTACTCCTATTATAAATATTTCTTCTTGCTATCTTTATTTGAATGTAAGCTTAGGAGCCGGCCCATTTTTGGTTAAGCACCTGTTTAGTGCTTGTTGATTGGTGGCTACATTTAGACACCAATCAGAAAGTGCTGCCCAGGTACTAAACCAAAAATGGGCCTGCTCCTATACTTACATTCTTACTTTTTCAAATAAAGATTCCAAGAAAATGGAGAAAACTTGATAGAAGTAAATGAGAAAGTTGCTTAAAATTACCTGCTCTTTTTGAACCATGAAAGTTTAATTTTGACTCGACTGTTCCGTTAAGTCTATTTTGACCAACCTACTGGAAATGTGCGATTAAACATTTTTGAAAGGGAAAAAAAAATCAGATTTCTGGAATGGATAACAATTTGCAATTGCACTGTTACTGTTAATGGTTTAATCACCTCCAACTATTTAATAAAAAAAGTTGTTTTCTGTATAGGTGCTTAAATGAAAGGGACAGGAAACTCCAAAAATGTATTTCATTATCTGGATAAAACATACAATTTTTAAACAACTTTTACATTTACTTACTTCTATTATCAAATTTGCTTCATTGTCTTGTTATCCTTTGCTAAAGGAACAGCATTTTTCGATTTCTATTTATTCAGAATAAGGTTCTGTCCTATTAAAATAGCTGTATTAATTAGACTAGTATTTATGCTTGTAGAGACCTTTTTATAAAGAAAGAAAATATCTCTAGATTGTAGCACCACACTATTCTCTAAATATTTATTAAGCCAGTCAATTACTTTCTTCCAGAACTGCATAATTTTTGGACAGTACCAAAAACAATGTAAAATATTTGCTAAAAAAATAGGATTTATTCATTCACCTAAAGTGGGGTTTTCTCTAAGCTATAGGAACAGATGCTTTTTCCGCTAAATGAATGTTTTGTTTCAATTCCCAAATATATGTTGATCCCCTTTGGAGGGTTTAAATGTCGCTTTATGCAAGCAGTCCAGTAGTGCAATAATTATACGCCGTAACATATTGGTGCTTTTTTTTTTTTTTTTACACGTTTATGTTCCTTTAAGAAATAGTACTATTTAGTGCATATAATATGTTGTCCTACCAATAATGGTTCAGATTACAAGTGGAGCGCAAAAATAGTGCTGTTAAGCTAAGAATTCTCATGTTAAACCAATTACATTCTTATTCTTGCACTCATATTAAAAGATAAAAGTAAAGACGTGAGCAAAAGCCTCAGGTAGGCTAACATCTGGAGGAGAGGTAGCAAGGCCACACTACATCCCTCACCTTATAGACTTATATGGGGCTAACTACAAAATTGTGTTCTGGGTTTTGCTTAGTTTTGTATGTGTGTGTATATGTGTATATATGTATGTATGTATGTGTATTATATGTGCACAGATATACTATATATGTACACATACAAATCCACACACAAACATATACACCTTTGAGCCCTTTCCAGTCCTACACCTTGTCATATACCATATCACTATAAAACACTTTATATATGTCTATCTATTTATCTATCTATGAGCAAGATTACAAGTCATGTAGCAAATGAATTGCGGAAACTCTGCATACGTTATGGCTTTTTCACATTTGGGGTTGCGCAGCTATTACAAGTTGCAAAATAACTCATTTTGCATGCTCGTTAAGCCGTGTAATGCAAATTGCGTGTACGTTCACGTATTCCCTGTAGAAGTCAATGGAGAAGACAAATAGAAAAAACTAAAACCCTGACATGTAGCACAAAGCCCATGACGTATTCTCCTTGAAAAGTTTACATGAAAATGCAAATATTTCATATTGTGAAATTGTTTTCACAACGGAATATGTTCTGTTTAATTCTAAATAAATATTTCTCTGTATATTTGATGATATTTGGACTGATACATCTATTTATTGCGAGATATGTATATGAATATATATATATATATATATATATATATATATATATATATATATATATATGTCTAGATATCTCAAGATCTATATGCGAATTTCGCATTGAAAATACATCTGAGATATTGTTTAATTTGCATAAGATTGTAATGTATAATAAACATATCTCTCTATATATAAATGCATGTTTCTCTATGTATGTCAATGTAAAATCTCTTTGCTTTTTTTTTTCTTACACCCAAGATCTCCTATCTTTGAGCCTTTATAACTTTTGTGTGCAATATTTTTTTTAAATAATATTTATTATACAGTTTGCTGGAGACAAGCAGACTAAGGACATGGATTCAAAAATAGAAAAGGCAGCACCAGCATTAAATTAAAAAAAAACTCACTTTATTCACTTACAGGCAAAACAGGTGTGACATAGAACCATGTCCTGTGGTCCGATGAGACCAAGATAAACTTATTTGGTTCAGATGGTGTCAAGCGTGTGTGGCGGCAACCATGTGAGTACAAAGGTTGTGTCTTGCCTACATTCAAGTATGGTGGTGGGAGTGTCATGGTCTGGGCCTGCATGAGTGCTGCCGGCACTGGGGTGCTACAGTTCATTGAGGGAACCATGAATGCCAACATGTACTGTGACATACTGAAGCAGAGCATGATCCCCTCCCTTCGGAGACTGGGCCGCAGGGCAGCATTCCAACATGATAATGACCCGAAACACACCTCCAAGACGACCACTGCCTTGTTAAAGAAGCTAAGGGTAAAGGGTGGCCAAGCATGTCTCCAGACCTAAACCCTATTGAGTATCTATCTGTGGGGCATCCTCAAACGGAAGGTGGGGGAGCGCAAGGTCTCTAACATCCACCAGCTCTGTGATGTCGTCATGGAGGAGTGGAAGAGGACTCCAGTAGCAACCTGTGAAGCTCTGGTGAAGACAGTGTTCGAAAATAATGGTGGCCACACAAAATATTGACACTTTGGGCCCAATTTCCACTTAGGGGTGTACTCACTTTTGTTGCCAACGGTTTAGACATTAATGGCTGCGTGTTGAGTTATTTTGAGGTGACAGCAAATTTGCGCTGTTATACAGGCTGTACACTCACTACTTTATATTGTAGCAAAGTGTCATTTCTTCAGTGTTGTCACATGAAAATATATAATAAAATTATTTACAAAAATGTGAGGGATGTACTCACTTTTGTGAGATAGTGTGTGTGTGTGTGTGTGTGTATATATATATATATATATATATATATACACATACATATATAGGGGCCTAGTTATCAAGCCGTCAACCTCAAATACGCTGGAATTTCGCAGCGTATTTGTGGCGAGGCTGATTCGCCTTAGTTATCAAGCCCTACAGACCGGCAAAAGTAGAATCTGGTGACGTAAGCATCGATCCGCCGGACTCAGTCCGACACAGATCGATTCTTACATCACTCCAGATGTTCCGAACGCAAGTTCGGCACAATCTGACTACTTTTGGGAGTTATCAAAATCCCAGCAGGTACGCTCGGCACTTTTACGGCCCAGCGTACCTGGTTTTCAAACCGCCGCCCTGGAGGTGGCGGATCCCATAGGAATCAATGGGAGTCAGACCATAGTGAAAGTTCAAGTTCGCTGCTGCCTGACATCCCATTCATTCCTATGGGAAGTGTGTACACCTAACACCCTAACATGTACCCCGAGTCTAAGCACCCCTAATCTGCCCCCTACACCGCCGCCACCTATATTAAACATTTTAACCCCTAAACCGCCGCTCCCGGACCCCGCCGCAACTCTAAGAAATCTGTTAACCCCTAAACCGCCACTCCTGGCCCCCGCCGCCACCTACATAATACCTATTAACCCCTATCCTGCCCCCCTATACCGCTGCCACCCCTAATAAATGTATTAACCCCTATCCTGACGCTCCCGGACCCCACCGCAACAAAATAAATAGTTTAACCCCTAAACCGCCGCTCCCTGACCCCGCCGCCACCTATATTAAACTTATTAACCCCTAATCTGCCCCCCCTACACTGTCGCCACCTATAATATTTTTATTAACCCCTATTCTGCCCCCCCTATACCGCCGCAACCTATAATAAAATTATTAACCAATAAAACTAAGTCTAACCCTAACCCTTACACCCCCCTAAATTAAATCTAATTTAAATCTAACAAAATAAATTAACTCTTATTAACTAAATTATTCCTTTTTAAAGCTAAATTCTTACCTGTAAAATAAACCCTAATATAGCTACAATATAAATAATAATTATATTGTAGCTATTTTAGGATTTATTTTTATTTTACAGGCAACTTTCAATTTATTTTAACTAGGTAGAATAGCTTATTTTAACTAGGTAGAATAGCTATAGAATAGCTATTAAATAGTTAATAACTTTTGTAACTTAGTTCTTTTTTTATTTTTTGTACTTTAGTTAGTGTATTTATTTGTATTTATTTGTATTTAATTAATTTAATTAATTTAATGATAGTGTAGTGTTAGGTTTAATTGTAACTTAGGTTAGGATTTATTTTATAGGTAATTTTGTATTTCTTTTAGCTAGGTAGTTATTAAATAGTTAATAACTATTTAATAACTATTGTACCTAGTTAAAATAAATACAAGGTTACCTGTAAAATAAATATAAATCCTAAAATAGCTTCAATGTTATTATTAATTACATAGTAGCTATTTTAGGGTTTATTTTACAGGTAAGTATTTAGTTTTAAATAAGATTAATTTATTTAATGATAGTGTAGTGTTAGGTGTAATTGTAACTTAGGTTAGTTTTTATTTTACAGGTTAATTTCTCTTTATTTTAACTAGGTAGCTATTAAATAGTTAATAACTATTTAATAGCTATTGTACCTAGTTAAAATAAATTGAAAGTTGCCTGTAAAATAAAAATAAATCCTAAGATAGCTACAATATAATTATTATTTATATAGTAGCTATATTAGGGTTTATTTTAAAGGTAAGTATTTAGTTTTAAATAGGATTAATTTAGTTAATAAGAGAAATATTATTTAGATTTATTTAATTAATATTTAAGTTAGGGGGGTGTTAGGGTTAGTGTTAGACATAGGTTTAGGGTTTAATAATTTTATTACAGTGGCGGCGGTGTAGGGGGGGCAGGATAGGGGTTAATATATTTATTATAGGTTGCGGTGGTGTAGGGGGGGCAGGATAGGGGTTAATAAAAATATTATTGGTGGCGACAGTGTAGGGTGGGCAGATTAGGGGTTAATAAGTTTAATATAGGTGGCGGCGGGGTCCGGGAGCGGCGGATTAGGGGTTAAACTATTTATTTAGTTGCGGCGAGGTCCGGGATCTGCAGGATAGGGGTTAATAACTTTATTATAGGTGGCGGCGGTATAGAGGGGGCAGGATAGGGGTTACTAGGTATAATGTAGGTGGCGGCGGTGTCCGGGAGCGGCGGTTTAGGGGTTAATACATTTATTATAGTTGCGGTGGTGTCCGGGAGCGGCGGTTTAGGGGTTAATAACTTTATTTAGTTGCGGGGGGCTCCGGGGGCGCCGGTATAGGGGGGTAGAACAGTGTAGTTAGTGTGGGTGCTTAGTGTTAGGCTAGCAATAAAGCTGGGAAAAATCCGAAGAGCAACGAGATCGGATGAGTGATAACTCTCACAGTCCACTGCTCATCGCCCCGTACTTGATGCGTGGCTTTTTGACAGCTTTATTGATAACAGGCGAAATTTTGCAGGTCCGCGGCGGCGATGGTAGGCAAGCTTAGGCGGGCGTATTGAACCGGCGAAAGCAGGTAAAGTAGACGGCTTGATAACTAGGCCCCATAGAGTGTAATACTTTAATATGTTTTACATATGCTAGCCCTTACACTTTACTTAATCTCTCCAGTTACACTAACTCACAACTTGTAATTTGAGAGATGTTTACCACGACTACGCTATTCTGTTAAAGTATAGGGAACGCTAAAGTGATGTCGGCTACACTAAACATACTCTGGTAATTCTTTTTAACCACGGACTTGTAATACCAGATTGTACGTTACTCATAGCGTTGGCCCAATTTTTTTTCGAGCACCCTGCATTATCAGTGGTGTTCCTCTTACAATATAGGCAAATATGTTTATCTTGTGCTCAAGAAGGACTATTGCTTTTCCATAGTATCATTTTTAAACATCAGTTTATGAATGTTTACAATTGCAGGGTATTGCATATCTCACTGAATGCCAAAAACTATTTATAAACATAAGTGTAAAGATGGTATCTCATTGCTGCCTTTGTCATAATATTAGATATTTTAAACAATTGTGTTTCCAAAAGAGGGCCCATATCTGCATAAGCCATATTAAGTAAGATAATAAACAAGACTAACTCTGTAATTGGCAGAACATGCTATAATTGTTTTACGCTGGAAACCTTTCTCATCTAGGTTTGGCAGCTGTTCTTGAAAGGGGACTCAGAAGCCAAAAAGACAGTATCCAAAACCATTTATTGCTTTTTATAGTGCAGAAAAAATCTGTCTCAAATGTTATTTATGCAGTAAAGACTGGACTCTGGAGAGCAGGTTTTTTTTCCTTGGCTGCATCCTACTTTTATCTGTATACATTTTATTGATTCCAGCTTTTTGTTTTACAAGAGAATGTTATACTTGTATATGTTTCATAACATTGCTAACGGACTGAGATTCGGCCTGTTCTCATCCTCTCCCGTTACAGTACAGTACAGCTTTAGCTATACAGGTATCTATGTATTGCCCAACATTTTACTTTTTTAACCTTGTAGTAGTTTGATCAGATATTTGGTGCTTTGTGTGAAGAGCTCATTGATTCAGGAGTAAGCAGTGGTTGGTCTATATCAGGGGTTTTCAAAGTGTGAGGTGGGCCTTCCTGGGGGGGGGGGGGGCTAGAGCATTTAAGGGGAGGCGCAGAGCACTGACACTTCACAATAATATATGGAAATTACAAGCAGCAGCTGACTTTGGCAAAACAGGCAATGTTTTTTTGAAGCCCAGACTTGCCATGCCGTGGCACTGAGGTCAAAGACGCTCATAGACTGGGTTACGTTTGTTGTCTTGTTCAGTAACTTGCTTGTAACCCAGGAGTAACAAAGAGCAAATTGAAACGGGAATGAAGTACTCGTTTGGCTGAGCAGTCAGCTCTTGAGAGCTGTATGGGAACCATGTATCAGATATAAATTCCACAAATTAAAACTAAAAATAAATATTACAACTTTACTTTTGTTTAACAAGACAAAAATAAAGTAATAGCTGTTATGGGGGTGTGCTGTCTTGTAAATTTGTCAGAGGTGCAGCTCACCGCCTAAGACTTTGAAAACCCCTGGTCTAGGAATTCCCGGTCTTGTGGTCTTCTAGTTTTCTCTGCTGTACTCAAGATTCACAACTCTTAATGACCTTCTGATTTTGTGTTCTTCCTAAATCTATGTATTATCCTCTTTCCTTAGTAATGTGTCACTTCCATGTCCATGCTTGAAAGCTGTTTTTTCTCCAGCCCTTAGTCATTTTATTGAACATAAGACCTAGGTACAAAAGTAAAAGGACATATAAGTGCAAAAATTGCATGCACTAATTTGATAGAACATGCAATGTTTGCACTAATGAGGCACCGAATCTAACAAAAAAGTAAGCAATTGCATATGTTCAGTAGGACGTATGAGACATCCATCAGTATGTCAGTCACATGTACAAATATGCATAGAGATGTGCTCTCTACCATGGTAGTGCAGCTGTATATGAGCCCATTATCACTGCTGTAAATGCAAAAAAGTTAGTTTAGAGTTGTATCATTCTTGGTGTTCATGTACTTTAGAGTATTGGAATAGGGTACAGTGAATTGTATTGATCTGATGGGTTGTATATTGTTATGGGAAATGTCTTGGCAGATCATTCTGACTACAAAAATAGTTGGTAGTGGTGGTATAGGCTACTTCAGCTTGTTAGAAAACTGTTATTTGTTGTCTCAGAAAACGTAAGTGCATAGACCTACCTGTTCTGAAATGGACCTTCTCAATATCAGCACAATAATGACTTATGTCTCACGTCAAAATTTATATAAAACCCACTTGTGGGCAATATTGTTTAGTGATTGTTGTGACAAGAACAAAATCAAGACCTAGACTCTGCTAACACATTTGTAAAGAATTAGAATGCTGCAATAGGTGCTGCAAACGGAATATTATTTCAAACCATATTTCAAAGCGTCTGTTGGAAAAACTGAGGAGTTTTCATGTATATACCTACCAGTATCATTGGTAAAAATAGCCTATGGGGGTGGAGGCTATAATGCATGATAATGATGTATTCAATTTGTTTTTACGTATAATGTGCTAATTCTGTGATGTGTGGTACAGGCACATTCCCCCTTATTTTACCTCTATCAGCCTTCTGTCCCCCACACAATGTATACTTGCTCTCATTGACACAGCATCACTCACTGGTATATGATGGGGGAATGGAGCACTTGGCCTAACTGTCATGTATCTTAGGAAGCTAGGCAGAAATGACAGCTGGGTGTGTCAATGCATGCAGTTAAAGGGACGGAAGCTGCATGCAAGGTGAGGATGATTATGTAGTGAAAAGCTCCTGTTACTTGTTCTCCCCCCATATGGGCTTAAAGGGCCATGATACCCAAATGATGAAACACTTGCAAGTGATGCAGTATAGCTGTAAAAAGCTGACTAGAAAATATCACCTAAACATCTACAGTATATGTAAAAAAGAAAGATATTTTACCTCAAAATGTCCTAAGTATTCACACCCCATTGTAAAGGACTTTAAGCAGCAAATCAGTATATCTGTACCGGGACCGGCAAGGGAGTGAGCCTCATGCACACTCATATTATTTTCCTATTCAGTTTAAGGAAGTTTACTATGAAATCTCATGAGATCACATGGGATTTAACTCATGGGAGTTAAATGAAATCTCATGAGATCACAGTAAAAGAATTCATGACCTCAGCACTGTTGATGCTAATTGGCTGCAATTCATTTATTTATTTTTTTACCTGCAGCTGGACAGCAGCTGAAGTATAACTTTTTACACAGCACTTACTCTGGTGAGCTGAGGAAATTGTGAGGTAAAATATCTTCCTTTTTTACCTAGAGATGCTCAGGTGATATTTTCTTGTCAGCTTTTTACAGTTATACTGCATCAGTTTTAAGTGATTTAGCATATGAGTATTATGTCCCTTTAAGGCAAGCAAACTTCTGAAGTGTTCTTATTTTTAGGCACCCTGGAAATTGGTTGTCTGGAATTTGTTCCACTTTGAAATAAAGAATTATAATAATTTTGTCTATAGAATATTTGGGTAGCCACCAATATTTAATTTAATATACCTAATATAGAAATAAAGCTGTAAGTAAATCCTTGAACCTCTCTAAATGTTTAGGAATAATTTTTGCTCATTTTAAAGTAAAATAAAGCTGCAATTAGGGGCGCGATCCGATATAGATCGCAGTTTGCGGCACAAGCGAGGGAACCGGCGTCGCCCGCAGTTTCAGCTCGCAACTCGAGCTATCCCATATAGGTCGCCGTCAGATGCTAACGTGCCGTAAGTCTGACAAACCAGCGATGTCCAGAAATCTGCGCAAGTACAAATTTCTGGCGTCGCCAGTGACTTGCGCCACGTTAGAATCTGCCGGCGCCTATAAAACCTGACTAAAGTCTAAAACACCCGCACTGTCTAACACGCCTCCCTAACATAGCCCGCACTGTCTAACACGCCTCCCTAACATAGCCCGCACTGTCTAACCCTCTATCCGCTATCCCCCCTCACTAGCCTAACAATAAAAAAGCTATTAACCCCTAAACCGCCACTCCCGTACCCCGCCGCAACCTAATAAAGTTATTAACCCCTAAACCGCCGCTCCCGTACCCCGCCGCCAGCTATATTATATCTATAACCCCCTAAAGTGAGCCCCTAACACCGCCGCCATCTATATTAAAATTATTAACCCCTAATGTAAGCCCCTTACACCGCCGCCATCTCTATTAAAATGATTAACCCCTAATTTAATCTACCTACCCCGCCGCCAGCTATATTATCTATATTAACCCTAAGTATATTATAGTTAATATAGTTATTACATTATATATATTAACTATATTAACCCTAATTATATTAGGGTTAATATAGTTACTATAGTATTTATATTAACTATATTAACTCTATCTAACCCTAACACCCCTAACTAAATTTATATTAAATTAATCTAATTCATTTATAAACTAAAATATTCCTATTTAAATCTAAATACCTATAAAATAAACCCTAAGATAGCTACAATATAATTAATAATTACATTGTAGCTATGTTAGGGTTAATATTTATTTTACAGGTAAATTGTTAATTATTTTAACTAGGTATAATAGATATTAAATAGTTATTAACTATTTAATATCTACCTAGTTAAAATAATTACCCAATTACCTGTAAAATAAATCCTAACCTAAGTTACAAATACACCTACACTATCAATAAATTTAATAAACTACAAACATCTATCTAAAAAAAAAGATTTTTAAGCTAATTACACCTATTCTATGCCCCCTAATAAAATAATAAACCCCCAAAATAAAAAAAATTCCCTGCCCTATTCTAAATTAAACAAATTTCAAAGCTCTTTACCTTACCAGCCCTTAAAAGGGCCTTTTGTGGGGCATGCCCCAAAGAATTCAGCTCTTTTGCATACAACAAATACAATCCCCCCCCCCCCCATTACAACCCACCACCCACATACCCCTATTCTAAAACCACCCAAACCCCCCTTAAAAAAGCCTAACACTACCCCCCTGAAGATCTCCCTACCTTGTCTTCACCACACCGGGCCGAACTCCTGATCCGATCCGGGCGATGTCTTCCTCCAAGCGGCAAAGAAGAATTCTTCCTCCGGCGACGTCTTCCTCCAAGCCGCAGCAAAGTCTTCATTCTTCTGGCGGCATCTTCAATCTTCTTTCTTCGCTCCGCCGCGGAGCATCCATCCAGGCCGACGACTGAACGACGAATGAGGTACCTTTAAATGACGTCATCCAAGATGGCGTCCGCCGAATTCCGATTGGCTGATAGGATTCTATCAGCCAATCGGAATTAAGTTAAAAAAATCTGATTGGCTGATTGAATCAGCCAATCAGATTCAAGTTCAATCCGATTGGCTGATCCAATCAGCCAATCAGATTGAGCTCGCATTCTATTGGCTGATCCAATCAGCCAATAGAATGCGAGCTCAATCTGATTGGCTGATTGGATCAGCCAATCGGATTGAACTTGAATCTGATTGGCTGATTCAATCAGCCAATCAGATTTTTCTAACTTAATTCCGATTGGCTGATAGAATCCTATCAGCCAATCGGAATTCGGCGGACGCCATCTTGGATGACGTCATTTAAAGGTACCTCATTCGTAGTACAGCAGTCGGCCGGGATGGATGCTCCGCGGCGGCGGAGCGAAGAAAGAAGATTGAAGATGCCGCCGGAAGAATGAAGACTTTGCTGCCGCTTGGAGGAAGACGTCGCTGGAGGAAGAATTCTTCTTTGCCGCTTGGAGGAAGACATCGCCGGAGGAAGAATTCTTCTTTGCCGCTTGGAGGAAGACATCGCCCGGATCGGATCTGGAGTTCGGCCCGGTGTGGTGAAGTCAAGGTAGGGAGATCTTCAGGGGGTAGTGTTAGGCTTTTTTAAGGGGGGTTTGGGTGGTTTTAGAATAGGGGTATGTGGGTGGTGGGTTGTAATGGGGGGGGGGGATTGTATTTGTTGTATGCAAAAGAGCTGAATTCTTTGGGGCATGCCCCACAAAAGGCCCTTTTAAGGGCTGGTAAGGTAAAGAGCTTTGAAATTTGTTTAATTTAGAATAGGGCAGGGAATTTTTTTTATTTTGGGGGTTTATTATTTTATTAGGGGGCATAGAATAGGTGTAATTAGCTTAAAAATCTTGTAATCTTTTTTTTATTTTTTGTAATTTAGTGTTTGTTTTTTTTTGTAATTTAGTTTAGTTAATTTAATTGTATTTTTAGATAGATGTTTGTAGTTTATTACATTTATTGATAGTGTAGGTGTATTTGTAACTTAGGTTAGGATTTATTTTACAGGTAATTGGGTAATTATTTTAACTAGGTAGATATTAAATAGTTAATAACTATTTAATATCTATTATACCTAGTTAAAATAATTAACAATTTACCTGTAAAATAAATATTAACCCTAACATAGCTACAATGTAATTATTAATTATATTGTAGCTATCTTAGGGTTTATTTTATAGGTAAGTATTTAGATTTAAATAGGAATATTTTAGTTTATAAATGAATTAGATTAATTTAATATAAATTTAGTTAGGGTTAGATAGAGTTAATATAGTTAATATAAATACTATAGTAACTATATTAACTATATTAACCCTAATATAATTAGGGTTAATATAGTTAATATATATAATGTAATACCTATATTAACTATAATATACTTAGGGTTAATATAGATAATATAGCTGGCGGCGGGGTAGGTAGATTAAATTAGGGGTTAATCATTTTAATAGAGATGGCGGCGGTGTAAGGGGCTTACATTAGGGGTTAATAATATTAATATAGCTGGCGGCGGTATAGGGGGATTAGATTAGGGGTTAATAATTTTTATATAGGTGGCGGCGGTGTAAGGGGTCAGATTAGGGGATAGATAAGGTAGATGGCGGCGGTTTTAGGGGCTCACAGTAGGGGGTTAGTTTATGTAGATGGCGGCGGGGTCCGGGAGCGGCGGTTTAGGGATTAATAACTTTATTAGGGATTTCGGGGGGGGGGGGATCGCGGTTGACAGGTAGATAGACATTGCGCATGCGTTAGGTGTTAGGTTTTATTTAGCAGATCGCGGTTGACAGGGAGATAGACATTGCGCATGCGTTAGGTGTTAGGTTTATTTTCTAGTTAGTTTAGGGAGTTACGGGGCTCCAATAGTCAGCGTAAGGCTTCTTACGGCTGCTTTTTGTGGCGAGGTGAAAATGGAGTACGTTTTCTCCATTTTCGCCACGTAAGTCCTTACGCTGCATATTGGATACCAAACTGCGCTGGTTTGGTATACCTGCCTATGGCCCAAAAAACTACGGGCGACGGCAGAAATATACGCGCGTAACTTCTAGGTTACGCCGTATATAGGATACCAAATCAGCGTAAATATTGGCGTCGCCGGCTTTTGCGGGCGACGATTTATATCGGATCGACCCCTAGAGTTCTAATGCAAATACAGGGATTTCTCTTTCCCTGTGACATCATCAAGCAAGTTGGCGTCACAGGAGTTCCACTGTCACCTGACTATTGTTTCCTTCCCTCGCAGTGTAGGTGGATCCACAGGACCTGCATCAGACGTCCAGGAGGATGACACTCTAGACTCAGGGGCCAATTTATCAATGTCTGCCCGGCATGATAGCTGTAGCCTATCATGTCCGACAGACTTTGCTGAATGCCGAAAGCATATGCTGTTGGCATTTATCATTGCACTAGCAGTTCACCAGAACGGCTTGTGCAATGCCGCCCCCTGCAGATCCGCGGCCAATCGGCCACTAGCAGGGGGTGTCAATCAGCCCGATCGTATAGGAACAAGCGGATTGCAGAAGCAGCCTCAGAGGCAGCGGATCTTATATGGAGCAGCGGTCTTTAGACCAGTGTTAATTTTAACGGCAAATTTCAATTTAGTCTTAGTTTTAGTCTTTTGACTAAAATGCCATTTTAGTTTTAGTCGAATTTTAGTCATCTGAATTAATTTAGTTTTAGTCTAGTTTTAGTCGATTAAGTGTGATGCATTATTTAAGCATTTCTCTAAAATTTGCAAACTGATTATATACTCCAGGAGTAAACATAACACATGTTAATATTTATGGTATTAAGGTTTAAACATGCAATACAGACACAGATTTAGCCGTTGTGATATGTAACATCTTTTTTCTTAAACTTAAAATTAAATAAAACCAAGTTTCATAAACAAACAGAAGTGCAACTATAAAATATAAAAAAAAACTAACTGTAAACTCTATTGGCTGTATTGCACATATTACCCAATATAAAAACTTTAACAGTTCTCTGTTAATAATTAAAACAAGTATCAAGTAACTCAACACAGCAAAAAGTTTCTGCAGCTAGCACAGGCACAGCATAATTTAAACCCATACTCGTGGGTTATGTTTATTTCTATAGGAAGAATCAATTGTTTGTTCACAGATTCAAAACATTTTCGGCAACAATATTAGCACTGCTCTAGAACTTCCAAACTCATTATATACTCCTGGAGTAAAGGTTTATTAACCTGTTTTTATTTATGGTATTAAGGTTTGAACATGCAATACAGATTTAACAGATTTAACTGTTGTGGTATATAACATGTCTTTATTTATCTTAAAATTTAATCAAATGAAGTTTCGTAAATTTTACAAAAGAGCAGTAATTGGATATGGATTGATTAAAACACCTTGCATAAAATTGATTTAGTTTTAGTCATAGACTTTTGACTAAAATGTCATTTTGATTTAGTTTTAGTCATAGTCTTTTGACTAAAATGTCATTTTAGTTTTAGTCGTATTTTAGTCATCAGAATCTCTTTAGTTTTATAGTCATTTTAGTCTAGTTTTAGTCGACGAAATTAACACTGCTTTAGACTGCTGATTCATAACTGCTGTTTCTGGTGAGCCTAAATTCTTGCGCGGAAACAGGGGCATCAAGCTCCAGTTGGAGCTTGATAATTCCGCCACCTCAGTGTGAATGACAATAAAATGTCCACTGAGATGTGCTGTTACCTCCTTTGCGTGGAATAAATACATAGGTCTAGGCCAGCAATAGTAGAATAGAACATTTTCTTGTTGCAGCTTTATGTTCCTTTAATTTGTAATAACAGCTTTAGTTGTGACTAATTAATTAGACAGGTACATCTACGTGACCTGGTTCTATACAAGAGTACGGCCTTTGTCAAAGACATGGCATTGATGACGTATATGCGCATATGGTACTTGCATTTAGTTACATTACTGTTTACTTCTAAGAACACTGATTGGAAATGATTAGCTCAATACCATCTAATATATGTTTTCATTTTCTCTATCGGGGCTTCTCCTATTTTGTTTGTGTGCAAACATTGGAAAGATACATAAGCAGCACAGCTGAGGTTAATAGGCCACTCATCAACAGATATGCTAGAAATTATGTTCCTAAATAAACACTTTTTGTAGTTCACATATTACCTCCATGATGACAAAGTACTTTTTTGTGTTTTTGTTTACATTTTATTTTGGGTCTTGTATGTGGTGCTGATTAGGTACTCATTACCCTCCTAACTCAATCCTTATGTACCATGATGTCTGCAAGCTGAAACCAAAATGTGTGTGCCTTTATATGTGTTTATATATGTATGTGTGTGTATAATTTATTTATATATATATATATATATATATATATATATATATATATATATATATATACATATATACATACATAAACACACCCTGCCAAAAAACATATATTAATGCCAGTAGAATGAAACACCCCACCAAAGAATATATTATCTATATTATTACATCCTGTAGTTTGAGGTAGTTTATTTTTCACAGTTTACATACTTTTTTTAACTGTTCTGTTCTTTTTTTTTTTACCAAGTATTATTTTAGGTATTCATTGTGTGAACGTGATTGTACACATGTGTGTTTGTGTTTTTATTGTACAGATATGTATGTTTGTGTTTTATTGTACTGATGTGTATGTATGTGTTTTTTGTACAGATGTGTATGTATGTGTTTTATTGTACAGATGTGTATGTATGTGTTTTTATTGTACAGATGTGTGTGTTTGTGTTTTTATTGTACAGATATGTATGTTTGTGTTTTTATTGTACAGATGTGTGTGTTTGTGTTTTTATTGTACAGATGTGTATGTTTTTGTTTTTATTGTACAGATGTGTGTGTTTGTGTTTTTATTGTACAGATATGTATGTTTGTGTTTTATTGTACTGATGTGTATGTATGTGTTTTATTGTACAGATGTGTATGTTTTTGTTTTTATTGTACAGATGTGTATGTTTTTGTTTTTATTGTACAGATGTGTATGTTTTTGTTTTTATTGTACAGATGTGTATGTTTGTGTTTTATTGTACAGATGTGTATGTATGTGTTTTATTGTACAGATGTGTATGTATGTGTTTTATTGTACAGATGTGTATGTTTTTGTTTTTATTGTACAGATGTGTATGTTTGTGTTTTATTGTACAGATGTGTATGTTTGTGTTTTTATTGTACAGATATGTATGTTTGTGTTTTTATTGTACAGATATGTATGTTTGTGTTTTATTGTACAGATATGTATGTTTGTGTTTTATTGTACAGATGTGTATGTATGTGTTTTATTGTACAGATATGTATGTTTGTGTTTTTATTGTACAGATATGTATGTTTGTGTTTTATTGTACAGATATGTATGTTTGTGTTTTATTGTACAGATGTGTATGTATGTGTTTTATTGTACAGATATGTATGTTTGTGTTTTATTGTACAGATGTGTATGTTTGTGTTTTATTGTACAGATGTGTATGTATGTGTTTTATTGTACAGATGTGTATGTTTTTGTTTTTATTTTACAGATGTGTATGTTTGTGTTTTTATTGTACAGATGTGTATGTATGTGTTTTATTGTACAGATGTGTATGTTTTTGTTTTTATTGTACAGATGTGTATGTTTGTGTTTTATTGTACAGATGTGTATGTATGTGTTTTATTGTACACATGTGTATGTATGTGTTTTATTGTACAGATGTGTATGTTTGTGTTTTTATTGTACAGATATGTATGTTTGTGTTTTATTGTACAGATGTGTATGTATGTGTTTTATTGTACAGATGTGTATGTTTTTGTTTTTATTGTACAGATGTGTATGTTTGTGTTTTATTGTACAGATGTGTATGTTTGTGTTTTATTGTACAGATGTGTATGTTTGTGTTTTTATTGTACAGATGTGCATGTTTGTGTTTTTATTGTACAGATGTGCATGTTTGTGTTTTATTGTACAGATGTGTATGTTTGTGTTTTTATTGTACAGATATGTATGTTTGTGTTTTATTGTACAGA
Organism: Bombina bombina; assembly: GCF_027579735.1. Classification (NCBI taxonomy): domain Eukaryota; kingdom Metazoa; phylum Chordata; class Amphibia; order Anura; family Bombinatoridae; genus Bombina; species Bombina bombina. The sequence continues at coordinate 1,200,336,930 of NC_069501.1, read as the reverse complement.
TGTGTATGTATGTGTTTTATTGTACAGATGTGTATGTTTGTGTTTTTATTGTACAGATGTGTATGTTTTTGTTTTTATTGTACAGATGTGTATGTATGTGTTTTCATTGTACACGTGTATGTTTTTGTTTTTATTGTACAGATGTGTATGTATGCATTTTTATTGTACACGTGTATGTTTGTGTTTTTATTGTACAAAATGTGCATGTATGAGCTAGATGTGCTTGTGTAGTGTTTGTGTAACCTGTGTTTTGTGCCTGCTGCTGTGCCTCTACAGCAGATGTGCAGGTCAGATCATGCTACTAACTTCAGTAGTGCAGGCAGTATAGCTTTTTGTTGGCTTTACCACCCTCCATATCATAAAGAAAAAAACAAAAAGGATGGGCGGCCCATTTAGAATACTTATATAAAATGTTGGGTTAACATATGTAAGCCGTTGGCATAGTGGGCCGGAGCCTGAGATAAAAACGGTGTTCCTGGTAGTTCGAACAGAAGCAACAGACCCTCCATGTGACACCCGAACGATGAGAACAGAAATGCCCAGGAAATAGAGAGAGATCCTCATAGGAGATGCGACTCCAAAGTCCCCTAATCTTAACGGAGGGACCTGTGTTCCTCATACACTCCGACCTGAGGTAAAGAATGGAGACTCGAGCATGAGTCAGAGGTATTTTGCCCATAGTAATAGGGGCTTAGTCTCAGACAGTTGGACACTGGTCTTTGACTCAGTAGACTGTGCCATGTGGAACTGGAGACTATTTTGTCCAATCTTCTCTGCAACAAACTCTGTACATAAATGAAGGCTTTTTGACCCAGGAGGCAAGGTTCTGTTTCCCAGCTCCTTGATATGTCCGGAATAAAAGAAAGACATAGCAATGTCAGAATTGTACACCCAGCTGTGATTCTGTGTGAAAATAAACATGGAAGCTGACTTTGTAACAACATGCTTTGTTGGGTAGATTAAGATTACAAATGACTGCTCAATAACTATATACACACAGTTCTAGTTAACTACTGTCTACAGCTATTGCTTTATAGTATGATTTGTTTCTTACCCCAGGAGGTATTATGTTTAGTGGCTAACATTACTTCTCAACTTGTTCACTGTGCTGTTGCTGTGTAACCAGCGGCCGAGGCGACGCAGTACAGCATATCAGTTAACACAGAGATAGTTAATATATAAGCCCAGTGATTTGGTTCTAACTAGTGTAACCTTGGGTTCTTAGCCACCAGAAATACATTGAAAACCATAGAACCACAATGCTTAGTTGTAATCCATTAGACATATGTCTTCTGTACTAGATATGTTTACCAGCAAACGTTGTTTATATCTCCCTACAGTATCTCCTTTGCAGAGCAACTTGCTTTAATATTAGTACCTCTCCATGGCTGTGGTTTATAGCTCCCCACTATGACGTGAGTAATATAAGTCCTTCCTGCCTCACACTTCCTAACTACTAGTTAGGGGATAACTGCTTAGCAACTATTTACCTAATGAGCAATAAACTATCCCCTTATGTCTACAATATCTTAGTCTGACTGAACTAGTCCCCCAGTAAGACTTGACTACATGAGACATTCTATTCTATTATAGAAGAGGGTTCCTTTTCTCTTGTTAAGTGTGTTCAGTCCACGGGTCATCCATTACTTATGGGATATATTCTCCTCCCCAACAGGAAGTTGCAAGAGGATCACCCAAGCAGAGCTGCTATATAGCTCCTCCCCTCACATGTCATACCCAGTCATTCTCTTGCAAGTCTCAACATAGAAGGAGGTCCGCGAGAGGAGTGGTGTTTTATACTTAATTTATTTCTTCAATCAAGAGTTTGTTATTTTTAAATGGCACCGGAGTGTGCTGTTTTTCTCTCAGGCAGTATTTAGAAGAAGAATCTGCCTGCGTTTTCAATGATCTTAGCAGACGTAACTAAGATCCACTGGCTGTTCTCGCACATTCTGAGGAGTGGGGTAACTTCAGAAAAGGGAATAGCATACGGGGTCCCCCGCAAATGAGGTATGTGCAGTAATATTTTCTAGGAATGGAATTGACTAAGAAAACACTGCTGTTACCCATATGATGTAAGTACAGCCTTTAATGCAGTACTAGCGACTGGTATCAGGCTGATAAATGTATGCGCAGTTGAGTTATTTTCTAGGGACTAGAATTTGACTGAGAAATTACTGTTAATACTGAAATAAATGTATGAGCCTTAACTGCAGTAGAAGCGACTGGTAGCAGGCTTAGTGATAACTTTGCATAACACTGGAAAGTTGTTTTTAAAACGTTTACTGGCATGTTATTCGTTTTTGTGAGGTACTTTGGTGATAAATCTTTTTGGGCATGATTTTTTTCCATATGGCTAACGTATATTTCTGCATAGAAACCGTTGTAACAGGTCTCCCACTGTTGTAATATGAGTGGGAGGGGCCTTTTTTAGCGCCTTGTTGCGCAGTTAAAAATTCTTGCACAGTCTTCCTGCTTCTTCCTCCTTGATCCAGGACGTCTCCAGAGGGCGCAGGGGTCTTCAAAATTCATTTTTGAGGGAGGTAATCAGTCACAGCAGACCTGTGACAGTGTGTTTGACTGTGACAAAAGCGTTAAATCTTAAATTGATTATCCGTTTTGGGGTATTGAGGGGTTAATCATCCGTTTGCTAGTGGGTGCAATCCTCTGCTAAATTCATACATTTACTGTTAAAATTGTTGGCTATAACTGAATTAGTTCATTGTTATTTCAACTGTGACAGTTTTTTTGTTGTTTTTTTTTGTGTTTTTAAAAGCGCTGCAGCGTTTTTTCTATTGCTTGTAAATTTCTTGAAAGATTTTTTCCAAGCTTGCTAGCCTTCATTGCTAGTTTGTTTAAACATGTCTGATACAGATGAATCTGCTTGTTTATTATGTTTAAAAGCCAATGTGGAGCCCAATAGAAATATGTGTACCAATTGTATTGATGTTACTTTAAATAAAAGTCAGTCTTTACCGGTAAAGAAATTATCACCAGACAACGAGGGGGAAGTTATGCCGCCTAACTCTCCTCACGTGTCAGTACCTTCGCCTCCCGCTCAGGAGGTGCGTGAGATTGTGGCGCCAAGTACATCAAGGCCCTTACAAATCACTTTGCATGATATGGCTAATGTTATGAAAGAAGTATTATATAATTTGCCTGAGTTAAGAGGCAAGAGCGATAGCTCTGGGTTTAGAACAGAGGGCGCCGATGACACGAGAGCCATGTCCGATACTGCGTCACAATTTGCAGAACATGAGGACGGAGAGCTTCATTCTGTGGGTGACTGATCTGATCCGGGGAGACCGGATTCAGAAATTTCAAATTTTAAATTTAAGCTTGAGAACCTCCGTGTATTGCTAAGGGAGGTGTTAGCGGCTCTGAACGATTGCGACACGGTTGCAATCCCAGAGAAATTATGTAGGCTGGATAAATACTATGCGGTACCGGTGTGTACTGACGTTTTTCCTATACCTAAAAGGCTTACAGAGATTATTAGCAAGGAGTGGGATAGACCCGGTGTGCCCTTTTCCCCTCCTCCGATATTTAGAAAAATGTTCCCAATAGACGCCACCACACGAGACTTATGGCAGACGGTCCCTAAGGTGGAGGGAGCAGTTTCTACTTTAGCCAAGCGTACCACTATCCCGGTGGAGGATAGTTGTGCTTTCTCAGATCTAATGGATAAAAAATTAGAAGGTTACCTTAAGAAAATGTTTGTTCAACAAGGTTTTATATTACAGCCCCTTGCATGCATTGCGCCTGTCACTGCTGCAGCGGCATTCTGGTTTGAGTCTCTGGAAGAGGCTATTCGCACAGCACCATTGGATGAGATTATGAACAAGCTTAAAGCCCTTAAGCTAGCTAATGCATTTGTTTCGGATGCCGTTGTGCATTTAACCAAACTAACGGCTAAGAACTCCGGATTCGCCATCCAGGCGGGCAGAGCGCTATGGCTTAAATCCTGGTCAGCAGATGTAACTTCTAATTCTATATTGCTTAATATTCCTTTCAAAGGGCAAACCTTATTTGGGCCCGGCTTGAAAGAAATTATTGCTGACATTACTGGAGGTAAGGGTCACACCCTTCCTCAGGACAGGGCCAAATCAAAGGCCAAACAGTCTAATTTTCGTGCCTTTCGTAATTTCAAGGCAGGAGCAGCATCAACTTCCTCCGCTCCAAAACAGGAAGGGACTGCTACTCGTTACAGACAGGGTTGGAAAGGCAACCAGTCCTGGAACAAGGGCAAGCAGGCCAGAAAACCTACTTCTGCCCCTAAGACAGCATGAAGAAAGGGCCCCCTATCCGGAAACGGATCTAGTGGGGGGCAGACTTTCTCTCTTCGCCCAGGCCTGGGCAAGAGATGTCCAGGATCCCTTGGTGTTGGAGATCATATCTCAGGGATACCTTCTGGACTTCAAAACTTCTCCACAAGGGAGATTTCATCTGTCAAGGTTATCAACGAACCTAATAAAGAAAGAGGCATTTCTACGATGTGTACAAGACCTCTTAGTAATGGGAGTGATCCACCCGGTTCCGCGGACGGAACAAGGGCAAGGTTTTTACTCAAATCTGTTTGTGGTTCCCAAAAAAGAGGGAACCTTCAGGCCAATCTTGGACCTGAAGATCTTAAACAAATTCCTAAGAGTTCCATCGTTCAAAATGGAAACTATTCGAACCATCCTACCCATGATCCAAGAGGGTCAGTATATGACCACAGTGGACTTAAAGGATGCCTACCTTCACATACCGATTCACAAGGATCATTATCGGTACCTAAGGTTTGCCTTTCTAGACAGGCATTACCAGTTTGTAGCTCTTCTCTTCGGGTTGGCTACGGCCCCGAGAATTTTTACAAAGGTTCTGGGCTCGCTTCTGGCGGTACTAAGACCGCGAGGCATAGCAGTGGCTCCGTACCTAGACGACATCCTGATACAAGCGTCAACTTTTCAAAATGCAAAGTCTCATACAGAGATAGTTCTAGCATTTATAAGGTCGCATGGGTGGAAAGTGAACATGGAAAAGAGTTCTCTGTTCCCACTCACAAGGCTTCCCTTTCTAGGGACTCTTATAGATTCTGTAGAGATGAAGATTTACCTGACGGAGTCCAGGTTATCAAAAATCCTAAATGCTTGCCGTGTCCTTCATTCCATTCCAAGCCCACCAGTAGCTCAGTGCATGGAAGTAATCGGCTTAATGGTCGCGGCAATGGACATAGTGCCATTTGCGCGCCTACATCTCAGACCGCTGCAACTATGCATGCTAAGTCAGTGGAATGGGGATTACTCAGATCTGTCCCCTTTACTAAATCTGGACCAGGAGGCCAGAGATTCTCTTCTCTTAACTGCAGTAGAAGCGACTGGTAGCAGGCTTAGTGATAACTTTGCATAACACTGGAAAGTTGTTTTTAAAACGTTTACTGGCATGTTATTCGTTTTTGTGAGGTACTTTGGTGATAAATCTTTTTGGGCATGATTTTTTTCCATATGGCTAACGTATATTTCTGCATAGAAACCGTTGTAACAGGTCTCCCACTGTTGTAATATGAGTGGGAGGGGCCTTTTTTAGCGCCTTGTTGCGCAGTTAAAATTCTTGCACAGTCTTCCTGCTTCTTCCTCCTTGATCCAGGACGTCTCCAGAGGGCGCAGGGGTCTTCAAAATTCATTTTTGAGGGAGGTAATCAGTCACAGCAGACCTGTGACAGTGTGTTTGACTGTGACAAAAGCGTTAAATCTTAAATTGATTATCCGTTTTTGGGTATTGAGGGGTTAATCATCCGTTTGCTAGTGGGTGCAATCCTCTGCTAAATTCATACATTTACTGTTAAAATTGTTGGCTATAACTGAATTAGTTCATTGTTATTTCAACTGTGACAGTTTTTTTTTTGTTTTTTTTTGTGTTTTTAAAAGCGCTGCAGCGTTTTTTCTATTGCTTGTAAATTTCTTGAAAGATTTTTTCCAAGCTTGCTAGCCTTCATTGCTAGTTTGTTTAAACATGTCTGATACAGATGAATCTGCTTGTTTATTATGTTTAAAAGCCAATGTGGAGCCCAATAGAAATATGTGTACCAATTGTATTGATGTTACTTTAAATAAAAGTCAGTCTTTACCGGTAAAGAAATTATCACCAGACAACGAGGGGGAAGTTATGCCGCCTAACTCTCCTCACGTGTCAGTACCTTCGCCTCCCGCTCAGGAGGTGCGTGAGATTGTGGCGCCAAGTACATCAAGGCCCTTACAAATCACTTTGCATGATATGGCTAATGTTATGAAAGAAGTATTATATAATTTGCCTGAGTTAAGAGGCAAGAGCGATAGCTCTGGGTTTAGAACAGAGGGCGCCGATGACACGAGAGCCATGTCCGATACTGCGTCACAATTTGCAGAACATGAGGACGGAGAGCTTCATTCTGTGGGTGACTGATCTGATCCGGGGAGACCGGATTCAGAAATTTCAAATTTTAAATTTAAGCTTGAGAACCTCCGTGTATTGCTAGGGGAGGTGTTAGCGGCTCTGAACGATTGCGACACGGTTGCAATCCCAGAGAAATTATGTAGGCTGGATAAATACTATGCGGTACCGGTGTGTACTGATGTTTTTCCTATACCTAAAAGGCTTACAGAGATTATTAGCAAGGAGTGGGATAGACCCGGTGTGCCCTTTTCCCCTCCTCCGATATTTAGAAAAATGTTCCCAATAGACGCCACCACACGAGACTTATGGCAGACGGTCCCTAAGGTGGAGGGAGCAGTTTCTACTTTAGCCAAGCGTACCACTATCCCGGTGGAGGATAGTTGTGCTTTCTCAGATCCAATGGATAAAAAATTAGAAAGTTACCTTAAGAAAATGTTTGTTCAACAAGGTTTTATATTACAGCCCCTTGCATGCATTGCGCCTGTCACTGCTGCAGCGGCATTCTGGTTTGAGTCTCTGGAAGAGGCTATTCGCACAGCACCATTGGATGAGATTATGAACAAGCTTAAAGCCCTTAAGCTAGCTAATGCATTTGTTTCGGATGCCGTTGTGCATTTAACCAAACTAACGGCTAAGAACTCCGGATTCGCCATCCAGGCGGGCAGAGCGCTATGGCTTAAATCCTGGTCAGCAGATGTAACTTCTAAATCTAAATTGCTTAATATTCCTTTCAAAGGGCAAACCTTATTTGGGCCCGGCTTGAAAGAAATTATTGCTGACATTACTGGAGGTAAGGGTCACACCCTTCCTCAGGACAGGGCCAAATCAAAGGCCAAACAGTCTAATTTTCGTGCCTTTCGTAATTTCAAGGCAGGAGCAGCATCAACTTCCTCCGCTCCAAAACAGGAAGGGACTGCTACTCGTTACAGACAGGGTTGGAAAGGCAACCAGTCCTGGAACAAGGGCAAGCAGGCCAGAAAACCTACTTCTGCCCCTAAGACAGCATGAAGAAAGGGCCCCCTATCCGGAAACGGATCTAGTGGGGGGCAGACTTTCTCTCTTCGCCCAGGCCTGGGCAAGAGATGTCCAGGATCCCTTGGTGTTGGAGATCATATCTCAGGGATACCTTCTGGACTTCAAAACTTCTCCACAAGGGAGATTTCATCTGTCAAGGTTATCAACGAACCTAATAAAGAAAGAGGCATTTCTACGATGTGTACAAGACCTCTTAGTAATGGGAGTGATCCACCCGGTTCCGCGGACGGAACAAGGGCAAGGTTTTTACTCAAATCTGTTTGTGGTTCCCAAAAAAGAGGGAACCTTCAGGCCAATCTTGGACCTGAAGATCTTAAACAAATTCCTAAGAGTTCCATCGTTCAAAATGGAAACTATTCGAACCATCCTACTCATGATCCAAGAGGGTCAGTATATGACCACAGTGGACTTAAAGGATGCCTACCTTCACATACCGATTCACAAGGATCATTATCGGTACCTAAGGTTTGCCTTTCTAGACAGGCATTACCAGTTTGTAGCTCTTCTCTTCGGGTTGGCTACGGCCCCGAGAATTTTTACAAAGGTTCTGGGCTCGCTTCTGGCGGTACTAAGACCGCGAGGCATAGCAGTGGCTCCGTACCTAGACGACATCCTGATACAAGCGTCAACTTTTCAAAATGCAAAGTCTCATACAGAGATAGTTCTAGCATTTCTAAGGTCGCATGGGTGGAAAGTGAACATGGAAAAGAGTTCTCTGTTCCCACTCACAAGGCTTCCCTTTCTAGGGACTCTTATAGATTCTGTAGAGATGAAGATTTACCTGACAGAGTCCAGGTTATCAAAAATCCTAAATGCTTGCCGTGTCCTTCATTCCATTCCAAGCCCATCAGTAGCTCAGTGCATGGAAGTAATCGGCTTAATGGTCGCGGCAATGGACATAGTGCCATTTGCGCGCCTACATCTCAGACCGCTGCAACTATGCATGCTAAGTCAGTGGAATGGGGATTACTCAGATCTGTCCCCTTTACTAAATCTGGACCAGGAGGCCAGAGATTCTCTTCTCTGGTGGTTTTCGCGGGTTCATCTGTCCAAAGGAATGACTTTTCGCAGACCAGATTGGACGATTGTAACAACAGATGCCAGCCTACTAGGCTGGGGTGCAGTCTGGAACTCCCTGAAGGCTCAGGGATCGTGGACTCAGGAGGAGAAACTCCTCCCAATAAACATTCTGGAATTAAGAGCAATATTCAATGCTCTTCTAGCTTGGCCTCAGTTAGCAACACTGAGGTTCATAAGATTTCAGTCGGACAACATCACGACTGTGGCTTACATCAATCATCAAGGGGGAACCAGGAGTTCCCTAGCGATGTTGGAAGTCTCGAAGATAATTCGCTGGGCAGAGTCGCACTCTTGTCACCTGTCAGCGATCTACATCCCAGGCGTGGAGAACTGGGAGGCGGACTTTCTAAGTCGCCAGACCTTTCATCCGGGGGAGTGGGAACTTCACCCGGAGGTGTTTGCTCAACTGATCCTTCGTTGGGGCGAACCGGAGCTGGATCTCATGGCATCTCGCCAGAACGCCAAGCTTCCTTGTTACGGATCCAGGTCCAGGGACCCGGGAGCGGTGCTGGTAGATGCACTAGCAGCCCCTTGGGTTTTCAACATGGCTTATGTGTTTCCACCATTTCCGTTGCTACCTCGACTGATTGCCAGGATCAAACAGGAGAGAGCATCGGTGATTCTGATAGCGCCTGCGTGGCCACGCAGGACCTGGTATGCAGACCTAGTGGACATGTCGTCCTGCCCACCATGGTCTCTGCCTCTGAGGCAGGACCTTCTAATTCAGGGTCCTTTCAACCATCCAAGCCTAATTTCTCTGAGGCTGACTGCATGGAGATTGAACGCTTGATTCTATCAAAGCGTGGTTTTTCGGAGTCGGTTATTGATACGTTAATACAGGCTCGGAAACCTGTTACCAGAAAAATTTACCATAAGATATGGCGTAAATATTTATATTGGTGTGAATCCAAGAGTTACTCATGGAGTAAGGTTAGGATTCCTAGGATATTGGCTTTTCTACAAGAAGGTTTAGAAAAGGGTTTATCCGCTAGTTCGTTAAAGGGACAGATTTCTGCTCTGTCTATTCTTTTACACAAACGTCTGGCAGAGAATCCAGACGTCCAGGCTTTTTGTCAGGCTTTGGCTAGGATTAAGCCTGTCTTTAAAACTGTTGCTCCTCCGTGGAGCTTAAACTTGGTTCTTAAAGTTCTTCAGGGTGTTCCGTTTGAACCCCTTCATTCCATTGATATTAAGCTTTTATCTTGGAAAGTTCTGTTTTTGATGGCTATTTCCTCGGCTCGAAGAGTCTCTGAGTTATCTGCCTTACATTGCGATTCTCCTTATCTGATTTTTCATTCAGACAAGGTAGTTATGCGTACTAAACCTGGATTTTTACCTAAGGTTGTTTCTAGCCGGGGGAGGTGCAAGTGTGACGTCATCACGCAGCGCGGCGAGGTGCAGAGCAGAGCTGCACATGTGAGCTAGCCGACGCTACTCCTAAGGTGGTAAGGAGACGGAACTACGGCGGATACCAGGCCGTGTCTCCAGCCCTGCCTTAGGGAGGCATACTGCTGGATGGACGGATATCGTGAGGCCAGTCCGGTCCAACAGTGGGGTCTGCGAGTAACGCCGGGCAGAGGTGGTGGCCAAGCTGCAGTCACAAAGCACGGGAAAGGTCTATGGGCGCGTAAGGAGCAGGTGCCCTAACCTAGGAGCAGAACCAGGAGTGGAAGTGGTAGGAGGAGGACCCTGGACTGCACTTAGTCTCCCACAGGGAGGCTTTCACCCCCGGATGTTAGGGCTGCATGGGCCCTGGAGGAATGGATACCTGGATACATGGAGAGAGGTAAAGAGCCTAAGGCTGGAGACTTAAAATTATAGCAAATTGCTGTGACTGTTGAAATATACTTTATACTGTGAATTACTGCCACTTTTTTTTCAACAAACTATCCTCTCTCCATCCTATATAAACCACTAATCCCATTGCTAAGAAAGGGTGAAAAGGGACTTATAAAGCCAACTATCTGCTTGCGTAGAAGTGTAAAGCAGGGGTGAGAAAAAACATACTGTTTTCTATCTGTCTTTTTTTTCTTACCATTTTTTTACTGGCTTGGAGGCATATTATAAAGATTTTAAAATGCCATTAAAACATATAAGAGTGTCTATCTAAATCCACCTAGCATTTGATTGATGGATAAGTATCTTAAGCAGCAAAAAATGTCTCCTAAGTTAAAGGTTATAGACAAGAAGATCAATAAATCAATAAATTCTCCTAATAAATCCTGCACAGAAGAAAAAACTCCTGAGGCCTTGGATGCCACAACAATTGCTATGCAGGTATCTGAGCTGATTATACCCAAGATCGAAGAAGTGAATGCACGACTAGATGCCATCATGGGGGAAATAAAAGCTCAAAATGAGAGAATAAGCTATTTGGAACAAAGGATTTCAGACTATGAGGATAGTCAAACCATATTAAATGCAAAATTGGAAGAAGTAATCTCACAAAACAAAATTCTTACGAATAAGATGGAAGACTCCGAAAACAGAGCAAGGCGCAACAACCTGCGAATAATTGGGCTGCCTGAAACAATAAAATCTCAGGATCTAAAAAAGTTCGTGGAAGAAACTCTCCCAAGTTTGATGGCTATTCAACAACAAAAGTCACTGTTCACTGTGGAAAGAGTGCACAGATTGGGTAGAGAGCAAGAGGGGACGGAGCAAGGCATAAAGAGATCGCGACCAGTGATTGCCAAATATCTTAACTACCAAGGAAAGAATGAGCTCATTCAAGCATTCAGAAAACAACAACCCCTACAATTTAATGGAGCCAGAATCCTAATATTCCAGGACTTCTCAGCAGAGACTTCACTTAAAAGGAGGAAATGTTCCCCTATTTGTTCTCAACTAGCACAGGAGAAGAGATTTTTTTCCCTAATGTACCCTGCCAAACTTAGAATTAAGTCTGGACCCAATACCTATATATTCGAAACCCCGGAAGCCGCACAATTGTTCTTAGAGAATGAACCAAAACATTGAGCTTGATTTAATGAGAGTCCTTGATTTATTGATTTATAAATTATTACTCTTTTTTTTTTTTTTTTTTTTTTTTTCATTCTCATGTTTATTTTAAGGAAAAACGATTTTTTTTTTTTTTCCATGTCTCTTTTAAGGATAAATGATTTTTTTTTTTTTTTTTTTTTCCTTCTCCACGTTTCTTTTAAGGAAAAACGATTTTTTTTTTTTTCCATGTCTCTTTTAAGGAGAAACAAATTTTTTTTTTTTTTTTTTTTTTTTTTTTTTTTTTTAGCCTCACCTAGTAAACACGATTTTCACTGTTTTATAGATATAATGTATAAAGACATTTATGTATTAGGAACTGAGATATGCGCACAGTTTTAATTAAGGCTAGGATATATATTTTGTCCATTGATTTATATCACCATTTTTCTTTTGTTATAATGGGTATGTCTGTGGCTCTTTTTTTTTTTTTTTTTTTTTTGAACACACACACGAAAGGTCCATCTGAGGATGATATTATGAATATTTCGACACAATTTTGTGAAATTGAATTAAAAAAAAAAAAAAAAGTCTATTTGTTGTTATAGAAATGGTTTCAGCTCCACTCAGTAAACACGATTTTCACTGTTTTATAGATACAATGATAATGTGTATGTCTGTGGTTTTTTTTTTTTTTTTTTTTTTTTTTTCTTTGAAACACACACGAAAGGTCCACCTGAGGATGATATTATGAATTTTTTGACACAATTTTGTGAAATTGAACTAAAAAAGTCTATTTGTTGTTATAGAAATGGTTTCAGCTTCACTCAGTAAATATGATTTTCACTGTTCTATAGATACAATGTATTATTATGTATTAGGAATTGAGATATACACCACAATTTTAATTAAGGTTAGGATATATACTTTGAGTTATTTTTGTGAAAATGTTTTTGAAGGATTTAACTCTGACGAGAGAAATGATTTGATGTACAAATTCTATCTATTGGCTTATATTACCAATTTTTTTTTTTTTTTTTTTTTTTTTTCTCCTCCTCTCTCTCCCACCCATCCACATATCCTTGGGCAATTTGTTATATACAGTGTTGCGCCTTCCAATTTTGGTTTTATTCTATCTTTTTACTTAGCGATAAGATATTCTGCAAACTTAGCCTCAAAAATAAATATAGTTAGAAGATAAAGGTTATCTCATGGAATGTGGGAGGAATTCACTCCCCCATTAAAAGGAAAGCGGTGATAAACTTTCTAAGTAAGAAGGCATTGGACATCATTTGTCTACAGGAGACCCATCTCTCCGATGTCGAACATAACAAACTTAAGATACGTGGGTTTTCGCAAACATTTTTCGCTTCATATAGGAAAGCAGCTAGAGGGGTGATGATCTTGATCCATAAAAACCTTGGACAAGAAATTATTAAAGTAGTGAGAGATAGAGAGGCCAGGTATATAATGGTCAGAATGAAGATCCAAAATCAATTCTTCTTAATAGTTAACGTGTATGGCCCTAATAGTCCCGATGTTGCATTCTGGACCCGGTTAATTAAGAATATCTTGAAGTTTGCAAAAGATAACATAATTATAACAGGGGATTTTAATATTACCCCCAACTCGAGCATTGATAGAACTAGAATGGGCCTAAGCAGGAAAAAAGGGAATTATACAAGAACCCATTATAAATATGAAGAAAAAATCTTTAGTTTATTGACCCAATCAACTAATCTCATAGACATCTGGAGAACTATGAACCCTAATTCTCGGGAGTTTACATGCCATTCTAAATCCCATAATACCATGTCTAGACTAGATCTATACTTAGTATCAGAAACCTTGGCTCCTAGAATCTCTAAATGTGAAATTCTGGACTTCACTCTTTCCGACCATGCCCCTGTAATATTACAAATTCAAGTTAAGAAATCCTATACATCTAACTCTTTTTTTTTCCCAGTCTATTTAGCCAACTCAGATAAATTTAAGTCCTTTTTGGATAAAGCCTGGGAAGATTACTGCTCTTTTAATGCTCACAGTAGAAATAATACACTTATTTTCTGGGAAACGGCTAAAGTATATCTAAAAGCAGAGATAATATCTTATATGGCGAGTTTAAAAAAGAAGCAAGTTTCTAGATACCATGATCTATCTAATAAACTTAAAGAGGCTTACGCTAGTTATATGCAGAATCCAACTATAGTAAACAGAGAAATTTACTTCTCTAATAAAAAAAATAGGGATCATTTTCTATTACAACAAGCCCAAGAATCAATACAAATCAAAGCAGCCAAATTTAAAAGATATGGCAATAAAGCAGGCAAATTCTTAGCTTCCATCTTTAAATCACAAACTCAGAGAAAGCCTATTGTGGCTATTAGAAAAGATAAGAGTATCACCTCAGATCAGGAACAAATGGCTCTCTTATTCCGCAATTTTTTCACAGACCTTTATGCTTCACAACAACCACAAGCAGAAGACATTGATCGATTTTTAGATTCTATTAAGATACCATTGATATCAGAAACAGACTTGGAAGCTCTAGATAAGCCTATAAGTGACCAGGAGATAGTAAGGGTCATTAAATCATTAGCTAGAGGAAAATCTCCTGGCCCAGACAACCTGCCCTTGGAGTTTTATATGGTACTATTAGAAAAAATTACTCCAGTCCTTAAGGACCTATACAAAGGGTACTTTGAAGAAAACATCAGGGTATCGGAAGATTTTAAGAGAGCAAACATTGTATTAATCCCTAAACCTAATAAAGATCCCTTAGATCTTACAGCCTACAGACCGATATCCCTGCTGAATCTTGATTATAAGATTATGATGAAGATTTTGGCCGAAAGATTGAAGCTAATTGCACCTAAAATTATACACGAGGATCAGGTGGGATTTGTGAGTGGAAGATCATCTGAGAAAAGTATTAGAAAGATACTCCATGCTATCTCTCAGTACAGTGACGGGGATCCTGCTCTGCCGGAGGCCTTCCTGCTATCTTTGGATGCAGAGAAGGCCTTCGACAGAGTGGAATGGTCATTTATGTTCAAAGTTATGGCTAAATACGGAATTGGAAGTAGGTTCTGTACCTTTATTAGAAACATCTATTCAGATGCAAAGGCATCAATTATGATCAATAATGAGTTAACTCAATCTTTTATACTTTCTAGAGGCACGAGACAGGGGTGTCCTCTTTCACCCCTACTTTTCAATTTAGTTCTGGAGCCACTGGCAATCAAATTAAGGGAACTTCTCACAGGAATTAATATAGGCAAGGAAGTGCTAAGAATATCCCTATTTGCCGATGATCTACTTTTGTATGTCAGTAACCCAAAAGATACTATGGACACGGTCTTAGAACTTTTAAAGGATTATGGCAATGTTTCAGGGTACAAAACTAACTTGGCAAAATCAAAGGCAATTTGGTTGAAAAGGAGTAATAAACAGCAAACCTTTGAATTTATTGAATCTAATGCCTTGGAATATCTAGGCTTGAAACTCTCTGTTAACCCAGATGACTGGTATTGCGACAATATTCTTTCAGTCCTCCAAGAAACCATGACGAAATTAAGAAGTTGGGCAGCGTTACCGGTTTCAATCTCGGGTAAAGTTAATCTCTATAAAATGTTTATAGTCCCAAAAATTTTATACCCATGTAGAATGCTTCCCTTGCTTATAAAAAAAAAGGACCTATGGCGCTTCAATCGGGCACTGAGATATTTCCTTTGGAGTGGGAGAAAACCTAGAATAAAACTGGAGATACTATATCAACCATATCTGGGAGGGGGGCTATCACTTCCAAACCTGGAATGGTACAATTTAGCAACATTAATAAGATTTCCAATTGAATGGCTCTTTCAATCATTTAGACTATCTAATAAGTACTTAGAAGAACACATATGTGCTCCCTATTCTATGGGCTTTATACTACATGCAACAAATAAGATTCTGGGCAATACAATTGCTAACCACCCTTTATTGAAGGATATCTTAAAAGCATGGAGGAATACCATGAAGTTACTTGGACATCCCACAGCGGTCTCTAAATGGCTACCTATTCAAGGAAATTGGCACTTTCCACTAGGTAACTCAGCTAACCCTTTTAGCCTATGGTCACCTTCCAAAGCTCTCTCGATTGCAGAGTTCTATGATTTTAAGACTAGAAAATTTCATAAATTTACAGAATTTCAAAATAACTTTCCGGCAGCACAGAAGAAACATATGTTCTACTTTTTGCAAGCCACAGATTATATACGAAAGTTATTGTATCTGTTTCCTCAGACCTTCCAAGACCACCCATTAATGGATCATCTTAAAATGGAAAAGTGTTCCATGACTTCTATATATAAAATTTTAAGATCAGCAGAGACGGAAAAATATATAGAACGGGCGAAGGCATATTGGGGAAAGATAGTAAGTTTGATAGACCCTATAGATCAACTAGAGAACAGTTTAAAGACTGCGCTAGCTATCTCCCCTTCAACTTATCTAAGAGAAACACAGTTTAAGATTATCAATAGAGACTACCTCACTCCACGGCGGGTAGCTAAGTGGAATTGTAATGTTAAAAATTTCTGTATTAAGTGCCATTTAAACGATCCAGATTTGGGTCACCTTCTGTGGGAATGCGGGGAATAAAAAGAGATTTATTCTAACTGCGATACTTAACCTCAGAAAACTCATTTTTGACAACTGGTGTAAACCACGAGCTCCATCAATCAAAGAAGCAAAAAATCTTCTCTCTGATAGTGCAATAATAGCAGCTCATGACTATAGGCTTGAAAGGAAGAAAGATAACTCATATTTAAAAACTTGGAAAGACTTTATTCTAGATCAGGGTAGAGACTTTACTGCTAACATAGAAGGTATCATTAATACCCAAATATAGTGAATATGCCCCGAATTGGAGGTTCAAATGGACAGGATTGGATGGGGTGGTGAGAGGGGAGGAGACTATGTTAACATTGCTTTTTTTTTTTTTTTTTTTTTTTTTTTTTTCTCTTCTGGACTCTCCTTATGAAAGATGCATGATTAATGCAATACTACATTATATAAAATAATGGACGATTAGGCGGCCTAGTTGGGCACAACAGACTCATCACCCCCCTCCCCCCACTTTTAGATTTGATAACATATATGTAAACTCTTGATAAATGCATTTGGATATATGTGAATTTCCTACTTGTAATGTTTATTTTGCCACTGCACTTTGTAACTTTTTAAAATTATAATAAAAATTAAAAAAAAAAAAAAAAAAAAAAAAAAAAGGTTGTTTCTAACAGGAATATCAATCAAGAGATTGTTGCTCCTTCATTATGTCCTAATCCTTCTTCAAAGAAGGAACGTCTTTTGCATAATGTGGACGTAGTCCGTGCCCTGAAGTTCTACTTACAGGCAACTAAAGATTTTCGGCAAACTTCTTCTCTGTTTGTCGTTTATTCTGGTCAGAGGAGAGGTCAAAAGGCTTCGGCCACCTCTCTCTCTTTTTGGCTTCGTAGCATAATACGTTTAGCCTATGAGACTGCTGGACAGCAGCCTCCTGAAAGAATTACAGCTCATTCCACTAGAGCTGTGGCTTCCACCTGGGCCTTTAAGAATGAGGCCTCTGTTGAACAGATTTGCAAGGCTGCAACTTGGTCTTCACTTCATACCTTTTCAAAATTTTACAAATTTGACACTTTTGCTTCTTCGGAGGCTGGTTTTGGGAGAAAGGTTCTACAGGCAGTGGTTCCTTCTGTTTAATGTTCCTGCCTTGTCCCTCCCATCATCCGTGTACTTTAGCTTTGGTATTGGTATCCCATAAGTAATGGATGACCCGTGGACTGAACACACTTAACAAGAGAAAACATAATTTATGCTTACCTGATAAATTTATTTCTCTTGTAGTGTGTTCAGTCCACGGCCCGCCCTGTCTTTTTTAAGGCAGTTCTAAATTTTAATTAAAACTCCAGTCACCACTGCACCCTATAGTTTTTCCTTTCTCGTCTTGTTTCGGTCGAATGACTGGATATGACATGTGAGGGGAGGAGCTATATAGCAGCTCTGCTTGGGTGATCCTCTTGCAACTTCCTGTTGGGGAGGAGAATATATCCCATAAGTAATGGATGACCCGTGGACTGAACACACTACAAGAGAAATAAATTTATCAGGTAAGCATAAATTATGTTTTTTTATAATGGGGATGACACAGTCCTAAATTAACATATCTTCCTGCGGTTATGAACAGCTAACCTAGCTATATCTGATGCAAGAGACAAAGCTAAGTTCATCATTGTGGTTCACTTTCTTATAGTGACCTTTAGGACCCTTATATACTACCTTCTATGGCCCTCTATCCTATGAACTTCCCTGTAAGTTTTGCATGTGTTCTTCCCCAGTAAATTTCCTGAGATTGTAATATTCTGGCTTCCAGTTCGGTAGATGGTATTTAATGAAGATATGAATTACCAGATATAGACTATTTACCATAAGAATGCCATAGATATCACTTATCATAACATACCGGGATATTGTATAACTATGTTAGCTATTCCTGATGTATGACACAAAGTTAAGTTTTTATCTTTAGATATGTTTAGTGTATATGTTGTAATGTTCATGTAAACTTTATCTTTGTTACTGTTATGTCCTGTAGCATACTAATTCCATTCAGAGGTACGGCTCAAGGATTTTAGTGCACCCTGGGTTTCTAATGTATCCTCTCTTATAGCACCTGGGACTAGATATCCAGGCTTGATCAGTTTAGCTGATATATCCCTGTTAACCCTCCTAGGAAATGCTGTATAATCTCTCTAGATCACTCCAGCAAATGATCGGGTTATATACACAATATTCCCCAAATCTTCTTTTTACGCTTGTAGTTTGGCTCCCAACATATGCATATTTTCCTTACTTAAAGGGACATGAAACCCACATTTTTTCTTTCATGAATTAGAAAGAGAATGCAATTTTAAACATCTTTTTAATTTACTCCTATTATCTTATTTGTTTTATTCTCTTGATATTCTTTGCTGAAAAGCATATCTAGATATGCTCAGTAGCTGCTGATTGGTTGCTGCACATAGAAGCCTCATGTGATTGGCTCACCCATGTGCTTTGCTTTTTCTTCTAATAAGGATATCTAAAAAATTAAGCAAAATAAATAATAGAAGGAAATTGTAATGTTGTTTAAATTTGTATGTTCTATCTGAATCATGAAAGAAAGATTTTGGGTTTAGTGGCCCTTTAAGGTCCAAAAGAGGCCTACTATAAGATAATCCTCCCTTACTATAATACTAACTACATTGGAGGTCCAAAAGTGGCCTTTTAAGGAGGAGGTAAAATCAGAATTTGAATTTGTTACTATCTGTGACACATTTAACCCCATAAGGACCACAGCACTTTTCCATTTTCTGACAGTTTGGGACCAAGGCTATTTTTACATTTCTGCAGTGTTTGTGTTTAGCTGTAATTTTCCTCTTACTCATTTACTGTACCCACAGATATTATATACAGTTTATCTCGCCATTAAATGGACTTTCTAAAGATACCATTATTTTCATCATATCTTATCATTTACTATCATTTTTTTATAAAATATGAGGAAACAAATGGAAAAAAACACACTTTTTCCTAACTGTGCCCCCTAAAATCTGTTACACATCTAAAACCACCAAAAAACACCCATGCTAAATAGTTTCTAAATTTTGTCCTGAGTTTAGAAATACCCAATGTTTACTTGTTCTTTGCTTTTTTTGCAAGTTATAGGGCAATAAATACATTGGAACACTGATATCTGTCAGGAATCCCTGAATATCCCTTGACATGTCTATATTTTTTTTTAGAAGACAACCCAAAGTATTGATCTAGGCCAATTTTGGTATATTTCATACCACCATTTCACTGCCAAATGCGATCAAATAAAAAGAATCGTTCACTTTTTCACAAATTTTTTCACAAACTTTTGGTTTCTCACTGAAATTATTTACAAACAGCTTGTGCAATTGTGGCACAAATGCTTGTAAATGCTTCTCTGGGATCCCCTTTGTTCAGAAATAGCAGACATATATGGCTTTGGCGTTGCTTTTTGGTAATTAGAAGGGTGCATAACCAACACGGTTTTATTAATACACGTTTTACCTTTGTGATTACCTTGTATCCAAGGGGTCAATTTATCAAAGTGCGAGCGGACATGATACGATGTAGCGTATCATGTCCGCCGCACATCGATAAATGCCGACATTTATCATTACACAAGCAGTTCTTGTGAACTGGTTGTGCAGTGCCGCCCCCTGCAGATTTGCAGCCAATCGGCCGCTAGCAGACGGTGTCAATCAGCCCGATCGTATAGGATCAGGCAGATTGAAGACCGCAGCCTCAGAGGCAGTGGACAAGTTACGGAGCAGTGGCGTTTAGACCACTGCTTCATAACTACTGTTTCCGGCGAGCCTGAAGGCTCGCACGGAAACAGTGCCATCAAGCTCCATTCGGAGCTTGATAATTCAGCCCCCAAGCCTCTGCAGACTGCCTCCTTATTTTAGTTCTTTTGACAGACTTGCATTTTAGCCAATTAGTGCTGACTCCTCTGGAGTGAGTACAATGTTATCTATATGGCACACATGAACTAGCAGTGTCTAACTGTTAAAAGATATTAAAATGCACTGAGATAAGAGGCGGTCTGTAGTGGCTTAGAGACAGGCAGAAACGTAGAAGTTAAAGTATATAAATATCACATTGTTGGTTGTGCAAAGCTTGGGAATAAGTAGTAAAGTCATTATTTATCTTTTTAAAAATGATGGAGTAGACTGTCCCTTTAACAAAAAGTTCACAATGTAGTTGAACGCACTACACTTTTGTTGCCTATGTCTTACAATTATTATCGATGGTATGATAGTCACATAATTATATATCATGTTTGTGTGTTAGTAGTTTTAATTTATGGTTACAAACATTTCCAAGATTTCCAAATATTTTTTTTTAGAGCAATATGTCAAAAAAGACATGTACTTATGTACTTTCTAAACATTGTCATCTTTGACATACTCGTTTAGATTCCTAGACTTATATTTACAATCCTCAACTCATACTTCAAGCCATGTTTACATTGTATTTCAAACTCTTAAACTCACAGACGTCATTTAGGCATTTGAATTGCGTCCAGGAAGTAATTATTCGCAGAACTATATATGTCTTTGTCACCTTGTTATTTGTTTGGTATATTTCCATTTAAGATGATGTAAAATGGCATCAAATTAGAATATATTACAAAAAAGTTTCAGCCGTTGTGATTTAGTAAAATAATTTATGAAGTTAATTTGCTACTTAAACTTTTCTTTTATTTCTGTTTTTTTAAAAGCTTGATGATATAACCATAAACATATATATATTTTAATATTTATCAATTGTTCATTTGTTACCAGTTTGTTTAGAAGCTGACAGTTAAAGGGACAGTAAACACCTTCAGATTTGTATTTTATATGTTTAGTTATGCATAATAAAACAACTTTGCTGTATATTTTCATTTTTTTTGCTCCCTTTTCATGTAACTTAGCTCTGAAAATGGACCAATTTCTAACTTTCAGATTTTGAAATGCACCCTGCTACATATTTGTCCCTAATTTTCTTTAGCTGATAACAACTGCAAATCTATTTAATTTATACTAACTTTATGGCAGTGGCTAGCTTTGTTCTCTGTAGACTAAAACCCAAATAGCTTTCTCCAAATAGGGCAAACGGTGGGTGGAGTTTGGCAATTGAAAAACAATTGCAGTAAAAAGGATTTGTTTTAAAAACATTAAAGGGACAGTGTACTTGAAAATTGTTTATGGTTTAAAAAAATAGATAATCATTTTGCATAACCAACACTGTTTTATTAATATACTTTTAATATACTTTTAACCTCTGTGAATACCTTGTATCTAAGCTTCTGCAGACTGCCCCCTTACAAATGTGCATACCAGCCAATTAGTGCTGACTCATGCATAACTCAACAGGAGTTAGCACAGTGTTATCTATGTGACACAAATGAACTAGCACTGCTTAACTGTGAAAAGCTAATAAAATGCACTGAGATAGAAATCAACATATACGCCTACCTAGGTTTAGCCTTCAACAAAGAACACCAAGAGAACAAACAGCAGACACACACACCATTCCCTGCATGTGCAAACAGTTCAGCGCTGGAATGTATTGAAAGCTAGATTCCAGCATGATGGCATCCACGACTAGAAAGAGGCGGGAGAATAACCTCAATACTATGCTTATAAAATGTATTTAATGTTTCTTTATAATATAAGATTTGTATTATCGTATTTGTAAAGCACCAACACAAAAAGCTGTCGCCAATGTAACAGTACAAATGGGCAGATTTATCATCGGACAGACAAGGTTCAGATGTATTAAACCTGTCCCCTAGAGATTGCGAAATTTTGTTGCACAATATTTTCCCATATTAAGCATTGAATGAGCGCACATAGGGCTTATCAGACACCCAGGTTGAATCAGTGCAGTGTGATTTTTCACCTCCCAAACTAAGGGCTCTCTTCCATTGAATTGTTAAAAATGGTTCCGTAATCTACCAAAGTGGCCGACAACTAAAAGTAGTTTCCAGCTCCATTTTAGTACCAGGTTTCCATTGTGCATTTCGTGCAGTCGCTCTTTTCGTGTAGGTGTAAGTTAATGTTGTGTTTAAAGGGCCACTCAGGTTAAATTAAACTTTCATGATTCAGATACAGCATGTAATTTTAAACAACTTTCCAATTTACTTCCATTAAAAAAAATGTGCACAGTCTTTTATATTTACAATTTTTGAGTCACCGGATCCTACTGAGCATGTGCAAGAATTCACAGACTATACATATATGCATTTGTGATTGGCTGATTGCTATCACATGGTACAAGGGGAGGGGAAATATACATAACTTTGAAATTTGTTATAAAAAAATCTACTACTCATTTGAAGTTCAGACTAAGTGCTATTGCATTGTCTTGTTATCTTGCATTTGTTGATTATGCAAATCTAATGTGTTGCTTCCATCCAGAGTAAGATTTCTTGAAAAACAATTAGTTTCTATGGTAACCCGACATTAAACTATCAAATTTACGTTTAACGTCTATGCTCCTTACCTGTGATCACCTCTAAAGAGAAACAAAAACAAACATACACTTATTCATATTTTTTTAACTATAAGCAAATACTATTTTGTATTATAATTATATTTTCCACTTTATTAATATATGTAATATATATTGCTAGTTTGAATTCTGTAAATATGTGCTTGCAAATATTTTATATTTAAATGCATACTGATATTTCCATAAAAAATAAGTGCAACTATTCCTATATATGGCACAACAATAAATATTACATATTAAAAAAAAATCTACCTTGAAACACTTGCATTGTTTGCAAGTTTTAAAATTTCGATGGAAAATAGGTCTCAAAAAGCTAATTTTTACTCTTGTACACCTAGTTGATCTGTGTGTAATTTTTCACAATGTATCGACAGCCTCTGACAGTGTATTAACGGCTTTCATTAGAAACCTGTAACAAGTTATCACTTAACGTCTTCTAATACTTTCTATGGGACACAATAATATTTTCTGTAGCCGAACCCTGGCTACCAATATTAAAGTATAACGCGCCATCAGAAGCAGTCGATAAACAAAATTGCTTCCAACAGCATATTTATCGGTTTGCGACCTCTCACAAACATAATTGCGTCTCAACTGAAGCGAGCCCTAAGTTGGCAGAGAGGGGTTAGAAAGCAGCATTTTTAACCCACTGCTTCATAAATATCAGTTGTAAGTTCATCTGCTTAATAACTCTATCCCAAAATGTAAACCAGAAGTAAAAATAATGTGAATTATAGACTTTTGAAGTTCAGATTTAGAAATTGTAGTAGATAGCAATGGGAATTGCCTAACAGTGATAAAAAAAATGTTTATCAAAAAGATAATATGATTAAATTATGGGGTAAAGAACTACTGTTGAGCCAAAGTAGTGATGAATAAGCCAATTAAAAAAAAAACTTTATGTTCAATACCTTAAAAATAAATATGCCCCCCCCCCCACAAATCATTTCACTAATACTACCAAGACCAGAACAAAATGAATCTACCTCCATACAGAAAGTTGTTTATCATGAAATCATGTTAAATAAGCTACAAATCATCCAGCAATGCAGGCTTGTTGTAGTCATTGTGTGCCTAGGATATGTGAGAAACAAACTACATCTTAATATGCTCTAGTTCACTTGCCCCAGTAGTTTTGATCCCAGAAAATGTAAAAAATCTTATTTGACAAAATATTCACACACCAATGATTATAAATACTTAGAAATAAAAAGTAACATTTTATTATTTGCTTCAGTTCCTTTAAAGGGCCATAGACCTCAGGTCTTAAAATTATACTGTTATGCAATTTAATACTAGCTTGTTGGTTGTGTTTACCTGTTAAAATGTTTAAACACATTTCTATGCCTCCTTCTCAGCGTGGAACAGAGCTGCTATAACGAGTAATTCAAACAGTAACTTCCTCTGAGCATGGCCAAGATTTCTATTCCAATCACGTCATTGTCCCAAAAAATAACTCCTTGTTGAGATGGAACTAAGCAAGTATTTTCTTAACTACTGTGATCCCCTTATTTTTCTTTAGAAGGATTAAAAGGGACAGTCTACTTGAAAATGTTTATTGCTGAGCTTTGGTTGAGCTGTTTCGGGGAGACCGGAAGGGGTGTAGACACGAACGGGTGGTTCCTGTTCTAGCTCTAGAGGGAAAGAGCCAAGCCCCAAGCAAATACCACGCAGCAAGCAATTCCTTGGGGCCGTGCATCCTTTGGCGGCCATCGGATCTTATGCTCAAGGCTAGAACAGCTTGCAGGCAGCACTTTGTAGCCATCTTGGGAGCAGCTGCAGCCCCGGTCCTTCTGTAGGAGAACGAAGACCTTTGACCCGGGCCTATCTGGCCAGCACCTGCCTTGCCTAAAACTGTACGCTGTCTTTCGGAAGATCGCTTCGTAAAGCCCAAACACAGCTTGTGGGTGTCCGAACCCCGAAGGTGTCGCACCTGGAAAGGGGCTGACACAAGCTACAAATGGCAAACCGATAGGAGCCAGACTGGTGCCTACTGACACAGAACGCTGTATACACATGTGGGTCTGTGCAGCATCTAAAAGAGACGGCTTAGGGGAGGACTGTGCTTACCCGGAGGCATTCACGGCTAGTGCCCACAGCATTCAGACTACAGAGGCAACTCCCTTACCATTTGACTAGGGAAGTAGTCACAAGTGGACTGATCTTTGCTGGAGTCGTTGCTATGTAAGGTCGCAGTGGGTGTCCGGAGTGGCATAAGCAACAATAGAAGCAGGCTACCGAGGAATGGCTGACACGTAACCATATCAGACAGAAGAACTGGGTGGCCAGCAAATGTTTGAGCAAGGTGCGTGAGTGTGCGTGAACGGGCACGTAACCATAGCATCCAGGGCTGACTGGCGAGCAGCTGGTAAGAATTTTTTTCTTGTGCAGCATAAAGCTGGCCGGTAGACCCAGCGAACAAACAGTAGTGGCAAACCTCTAAGCTATAGGCTGCAGTCAGTAGTTCCAACAAGCAGGAGCCTGGAAGAAGGTAATAGTCACTTAGGTTTTAGTGAGTGACCGTTGGACGATGCTGGGCTGTGTACTCACAGTACATCAACCGCTGTTGATACAGCAGAACTTAAAATGTCTGGACTGCAAATGCACTCAAAATAGTATTTTTTCTTTTCTTCTTGGGCTAACACACGTTTATATGGCTGTTGCAGCAAGGAATAAGAGAAAGGAGCTGATCTAAGGAGCACACACTATGTGGGATTAAGATATAAGCAAGTGACTTGCATTAGAATCTTGACTTTGGCACTTAAAGCAACCTAAGTCTCAATTTTATTCTATAAACGTGCCATAATAGCTGTGGACATTACGAGCACACAGGAGACCGTAGCTCTCAAAAAGTTTGTCAAGTTCAGAGGTGCATACATTTTATTGAAGAGTGCCCTGGAAAGATATTAATGTAATATCTCACTTCTATTATGTAACAGTAAGGGGTACATCTTTGTGAGGGGAAAAGGGTAAACAGAAGGATAAATGAAAAAGGGGTTAGGTGCTTGTTGTTGATACAGGAGTCTGTCTTTCTTCTTCCACACTTAGGATTCCCCAAGCTCACTATAATCACTACTCTACTGATATAGAGAACTACATCACAAATACACACTTGTATTTACACTAAAGAAAAGAGGACACCCGAGATAAAGGGGACAAAAATATGTAACTAAGCCTTTGATGTCCATTTGCACTTTAGGCAGCCCTCTATGGGCACTTGGCTATAAAAAAAAAAAAAGACACTACTGATTTACACTTTGTTTGCCCTCTCTGAATCTGCACATATTTTACACATTTTTATCACTCTATATACATTTATCACTAGTTATAAAACCATATCTCCAAACATGCCGCCTAAAATTAGAGACAGGAAGAATAGAGTTGGTACTGACAATACCCCAAATTCACCTACATTGACTAGTATGACAGATACAGCAGCGCTAGACTCTCAAGACATAGTCAAGCAAATCTTAGAACTCATGATACCTCATTTTGAACAAATTAAAACAGATATTTCAAACTTAGCTACTGAAATCAGTTTTCACACAGACTGAGTGAGGCACAACAGTGCGTCTCCGACTTAGAAGACGCCAATGTCCAACAAGAGTTAATCATTAGGAGAACAAACCTCACAAATTGTAAATATCCAACATAAACTAAATGAGATAGAAGACTGTGCACGGCGCAATAATGTCAGATTTATTGGTATACCAGAATCTAATGAATTCCAAGATCTTCTCAAATGTATTTCTCTGACATTTCCACAGACCCTAGGAATTGCCCCCAGTTTACTACCTTTTGCAGTTGAAAGGGTTCACCGTATAGGCACACCAAAAATACTACCTGACGGCACAACTAAGAACACACCTGTTATTGCAAAGTTTCTCAACTTCCAGGACAAGCTCAATATTATGCATCATTACAGAAAAAAATACAGTTTTCAATTGGTGATAAAACAATATTATTGTTTCAGGACTTCTCTGTTGAGACATCACAAAAGAGAAAAGAAATTACGCCTTTTTGCTCTAACTAATCAGTAGTGGCATCAAGGCTACAGTAATTTACCATGCTAAAATTAAAATTCTTACAGAAAATGAACGCATGATATTAGGCAACCCCGAGGAGGTTAGGGAATTTGCTAAAAATAAGGGTATTATTTTATAAGTCTGTAAAAATCTGAAATTTAGTTGACTTGTTTCTAAAATGAAATATGTATGTACAGTTTATGGAGTTGAAGAATGTTCTAAGTTCGTTTTTATATTGGCTGAGTACACAGAGGCTGTCTCAGATGTTTCCTTTTTTTTTTTCTTCTCCCCTGCCTCCCTCGCCCCTACCCCTGCTTTTTACGTATTATAAAGAAACGTATACTTTCGTTCATAATAATATAATGTAAATAGATGAAGGATCAGATTAATTTGGCTTCCTGGAATGTAGATGGGATCTAAGCCCCCCAAAAACACTTTTTTTTTATTTTTTATCCCAACTTAAACGATATAAACCTGATATTGTCTTCCTTCAGGAGACTCACCTAAAAGAATCTGAACTGGCTAAGCTCAAAATGGGCTGGATAGGGGAAGTGGTGGGAACCCAGTGCAAGACCAGGAAAAAAAGAAGTTGCCTTCCTCTTTAATAAAAAACTTCAGTATAAAATTCTGGGAATGGAACTAGACCCAGAGGAAATATATTTAATTTTACAAGTTGAAGTAGAGGGAATGTTTTTAACTCTATGTAACATTTATGGCCTGAATAAATTGGAAAAAGTGTATTGGGAAAATTTGCAGGTGAAACTTTTGCCCGTCTATTCAAAAACGTAATTATTGCTGGTGATCTTAATTTAGCATCATACCCCACTCTGGATAGTTTTAAACCTTCTTTGAACAAAAATAGTAAACAAGAGTCTAAACTCTGTAAAAAAAAAATGTAATGTCATTACATATTAAGGATATTTGGCGGGTACAGAATCCGGATTTAAGAAAATTCACATGCGAGTCACACACACACATTAAACAATTTCCAGAATAGACTATTTTTTTATATCTAAAAAAATGCTGGGTACGGAAATGATGACTGATATCAAAGAGATAATCATTTCAGACCATGATATTCTTACTCTGAACATTAAAATTAGGAACTGTCAGGAAACTAACTATAATAGTTTTTTCCCAAGATACCTGGTAGTTAATGTACAGTTTAAAGCCTGGTTAAAATTATAATGGAAAGAATTATATCAATTAAATTTTGCTCCGGTAATTCAAACTGAAAAATTATGGGAAATGTTTAAAGCAGTAATAAGAGGGGAGATTAAAGCCTATCTAGTTCTCCAAAATCTTAAAATGGTAGTGATGGACACCAAATTGACTAATCAACTTCATAGTGCTTACAATTCTTATATTAGTGACCCTTCTAAACATTTTTAGGAATTATACCTTAAAGCAAAAAGGGAAAGAGAAGTATTCTTGTCACAAAAATTGGCTCAAGAAGAGCTTAGGACAAGGTTTTTTTTTATAGACACGGAGGTAAACCAGGGATGTTCCTGGCTAATTTAACAAAATCCAAAAGTGTACGATAGAATCCCGTAAGACTCCAACAGGCAGAACCACTAAAATTAAGGAAATTAACAATCATATTTTGCAATATTTCCAACAACTATATACAGCAGATACAATAAACCCACAAGCTAAAGAAAAGTTCTGGAAAAATATTCAGACTCCAAAGTTGGATAGATGTAAACTAAATTACTTTAACGGTCTATTTCTTATAAAGAAGTCATTAATGCTTTAAAGAGAACAGCACCTAATAAAGCGGCTGGTCCAGATCAGATCCCAGTTGAGCTATATAAAATACTGTCAGATGATATTGTGCAAAGGCTTGTTATGCTATTTAATAAATATTATTCTGACTGCACCCCCTGCTCTAGATATTTTACTTCATCATTAATAGCTTTGATCTTAAAAAAAAAAACCAAAGACCCAGAACAGATCTGCTCCTATAGGCCATTATCACTATTGAATAGTGACTATAAAATCCTTATGAGTATTATAGCAACTGGGTTTAAATCATTTATTGAACCCCTCATACATAAGGACCAGGTTGGCTTTATGCCATGAAGAAATTATTCTCATAATTTGAGGAAACCCCAATTAATTTTAAATACTTATTATCTACAAATTCTCTAAAGGGACCGTACGCAGCAATAATCTCAATAGATGCGGAGAAGGCCTTTGACTCCATTACTTGGGACCACCTGTTTACAGTAATTCCTATGTTTGGGGTCAAAGGGTCTTTCCTACATTTCATTAGTTTAATCTATAAATTGCCAAAATGCCTCTATTCTCATTAATGATAATCCCTCAGCAAACATTTCCCTTCACAAGGGATCAAGACAAGGATGCCCACTTTCCCCTTATTTCTTTAATTTGGCCTTAGAACCCCTAGCCATTTGTTTAAGAAAAGACATTAAAGGGATTAAACTGAGTACAAGAAAGGTCACTACATTACTATATGCAGATGACCTATTAGTTTTAATGTCTAATACTAGAAGAAATATCCTGTTACTAATTTAAATATAAAAGGATTTCAGTGCCTTCTCAGGCTATAAAGTAAATACACTTAAAACAGAAATTTTCTGGCTAAATAGACATAAAGACTCATATCAAACCTGTCAATTTAAAGAAGCAAAATATGGCTTTATGTATTTGGGCATTAAATTATATATAGAGATTAATGAATGGTATGATCTTAATTATCCCCCCAATCCTTACGAAAATAAAAGACAATCTGGAAAATAGGGCCAAATTTAACAGGCAAAGTTAATCTAATAAAGATGGTGATATTCCATAAACTTCTTTTTCTGATGCAAAACCTTCCAATTATGGTAAAACGGAAGGATTTAAATGCACTGAAGCAGCTATTTTTACAATTACTGTGGGGCGGAAAACGAACTAGAACTGATGGGAGTTTGGCACTACCAGATATTGAGATATACAATTTAGTAGGTTTGGCAAAGATTGCTTTGGACTGGCTAACTGGAATGAACTATTATGCAGTTCACCCCCTAGAAGAAATCTTCGTACAGCCATACTCCCTAAAAGCACTCCTGCATTATACCCCAGATAAGCGGCCAACCAAAATTAAACAACTTCTCGTTATTCAAAATGTGATCACGGCTTGGCAAAAAATACTCCAAATTCTACAGATTAACCCATCGATTTTCTAAACACTTAATCATAATTGGTAATCCCAATTTTACCCCAGCCTTGAATTCCATTTTTTTTAAAGATTGGGCTTCAAAGGGGCTATTGTTTCTACACCAGCTAAGAGAAACAGGGTCAGGGATATGCAGGGCACTCTCTCTGACTCACAAGAATTTGGTATATCGAATAAAGAGTTTTTTGCCTTCTTTCAGGCCCGACATTTTGTACAGGCACTTCCATATAATATTTCAGAGGAGAAAGCCTGGCACGCTTTAGACCCATCGTTACATTTATTTAAAGCAGGTAAATACTCTATCTCACTGCTTTTATAAAATAATTATGAGTTCAAGTGGACAAGTCAATGTACAAAAAATATCAGAAGCATGGCAGGTTCCAGTGGAGATCATACATAAAAGTTTTAAACTGGCAGACACCGCTATACTCTCCACTTCATGGAGAGAATTGCATACTAAACTTATAAACAGAATATATATTACACCAAGTATTAAGGCTAGATGGGATAACTCAGGAGCTCTCTGTCACAAATGCAAGGCATCTAAGGCAGATATCTATCATTGTTTTTGTAACTGCCCTAAAGTCAAAAAATGTTGGCATAAGATTAATTACTGGATAAATAAAATCAATCAAAATCATATTCAAATAATGTGTAACCACGTATTCTTTTTATAGACAGACAAAAAGAAATTGCCTGCAAAAATGTTCGCCAGCTAAATGCTATAATCATGTTGGGTACATTATTGATCCTGAAATATTGGAAATCTAACAAAGCCCCTAGCTTGACATAATTCCATCATAAACTTAAAAGCCAGTTGATTATGGAGCAAATGGATACCTCGATAAATTCAGAAGCACAAATTAAACGCTTTTTTTTATAAATGGAAGAATGTAATCATAAACTATCCTAAAGAAACCCAACTGCAGTTTTTTGCACCTTTTAGGGGTACATTGTTTCTCGAGTTGGCCATTGCAACCAAAGAATTTTCGGAATTTCGGATTGTATCTTGAATTGGATTATAAATAAAAATATATAAAAAAAAAATGAAAATGTTTATTGCTTAAAAAGATAGATAATCCCTTTATTACCCAATCCCTATTTTTGCATAATCAACACTGTTATATTAATACACTTTTCTGCCTCAGTTCTTTTGACTGACTTGCAGTTTAGCCAATCATTGCTGACTCATACATAACTCCATGGGAGTGAGCACGTTATCTATATGACACACATGAACTGTAAAAATGCACTGATATACTGATTGGGGTCTTGACTGTTAATGGGTTAATTGCAGTGTGGCTCTTGGCATTTAAGGGGCTATTTCTTGTGGGAGACTTGGAGTTTAAGGGGTTTATCAGTTGGGGTGTTAGTGGATAAAGAGTTAATACAGGCTGCATTGATTAGAATAGAGGTCTCC
The DNA here is from genome assembly GCF_027579735.1 of Bombina bombina. Taxonomy (NCBI): domain Eukaryota; kingdom Metazoa; phylum Chordata; class Amphibia; order Anura; family Bombinatoridae; genus Bombina; species Bombina bombina. The sequence continues at coordinate 1,200,305,717 of NC_069501.1, read as the reverse complement.
CTCAATCAACTGGAGAACTTTTGCCCTGTGTACAGGCATTGATTTGTTGTTGTTGTGATTTTTTGTTTTTATACATTTCCCAGACAATACTTCTGCAAAATTGCAAGCCGTATTGTTTATCTGCAACATACCACACTCCTGGGGAATAGTCTAGGATGTGACTCAGGAACACGGGTTTCTTCTGTGCTATACTTTAATTTGAATAGCGGGTGGTCGTATTCCTGGTCTATAGCACTCCGCTGGATTTTGAATAGTGTAGATAGTTGGTGCGCATGATAGTGATGATATTAGTGATACAAAAACTCCTTTAGCTGTGATGGGGTAATTGTCATGTGAATCTGGTCTTAGTAAGACTTAATGAATATCTGCATTGTACAAGTAATACATACACTGTTAGAATCATGAACAAATTACATTTTATATATAAGAAACTGATCTTTATTTCCAGTTGCACATTTATGTTTTATTTAAAACATTGTTTTTTAATTCTTTTGTATTTTTTAAATATCTCAAAAGTTCAAATAAAAAAACTAAATAAATTTAAACATACAAATTAATTGTGAACAATAATAAGATTACATTTTATAGGAGAAGGTGTTTAATAATTTATAAACAAATATTTATAAGAGAGTTTTAGATCATAGTGTTATTTAGAAATAATATATGATCTATGAACCATTTAATTATACATTTATACAGTAAAGATTTTTATTATTCAATTAAGGTTTATCATCAACAAACACTAAACTGGTTTGAATCATCCTAAGTCACATAACTGTCTTCCACCAATTATATATGCGTGTTTATATATATATATATATATATATATATATATATACACACATATGTGTGTGTGTACATGTGTATAGGTATGTATATTGTTCTGTTCCATGTATTATGCTACAATAATGTCCCAGATAATGGTTATGCATCACATTTAACATTTCCAAAGTGATAGTAAAGTTAGATTAACCACTTTTTCTTTATTGATAGTTGATGTTTTTTCCTCAGTTGTATAAAATGCCTATAATTATTATATTATATATTTATTTCTTATGTGGGACATCCCCTGTCGGCCCCCTCTCTTGACTGTTTTATTTTTATTTTATGTTACCCAATGAGATTAGTTACCACACAGCACGTTGCATTTAATGTGCAGTTGTGTCTGATTGCCAAATGCTGTTTACCAGCCAATCGGCTGTCTCACTGTATGCTTGCTTGGAGTGTTCCTTCTTTCTCAATGACTAAACAGTGAATCTTGTGATTCACTGTTTACTTGGATGAATCTGTATAGGCATTATATACTATGTACAGAGCTGGTGGGGCCCACTCTATACATCACTATACTTCAAAAAATAAACGGAAGGGAGCAGAGGAAAATGCATAATACTACATTAATAAAAACACAATTTATTGAATTTTTTTTTTTTTTAAAAACAGCTGTTTAAGCTGGGGTTGGCTAATGCAGACAAGGGACAATTTATACAATACTAATATTTACCATCACTTTAAAATAATATGCATTATTGCTACAGTTCAAAAGTATTCAGCATAAATGAAAAGGGTTTTTTTTTTTTTTTTTTTGTGTTCCAAATTCCATTTTTGAGTGACTTTGTGACCTCACCTGAAGTTTATCAGCCATCGGTGGGAAGTACTGGCAAGTGATGCATTGTCTGATTATCCTCAGAAGATAGCCCAGCTTGTATTTCAGTGGTCTGATAAGAACATTTGGCATAAAGAAAACAGATAGTGTCAATCACAGTTTTGTTTGTTTTGTAAACCTGTTCAAAACACCACAAATAGATCTAAACAATATGCAAACTGGGAAAAGTGGGTAACATTTAATATTATCTTAAAAAAAGATTTGTTTTTTATTGTAGCCTTACAGTGTGAAAAAAATAATTGTTTTATAAATCAATATTATTTTTTATTAACTTTTAAAAATATCATACACAATGTACAAACTGTGACAATAGGTAACGTTTAATATTAAATTACAAGGTACATTTATTTCCCATATGTAGCAGTCTGAAAAGTAATGGTTTTATAAAACACCATTGATAGATCTAAATAATTTACAAATTTTTAAAATAGGTATCTTTATACAAGATAATTTAACGTCACATATGTAGCTTTACAAAAGCTAGTCTGCAAAAATAGTTGTTTTATAAATAAAAGTTGACAGAATAAAGCAGGTTATTACTTTTTACTAAAATGCTTGTTAAATATTTTTTTTTTAACAAATGAAAACTAAAGTCTATAATAAATGCTGAAATAATTAGAGATTGAAAATTACTCACACTTTAAGTATTTGTGTTTTTATTAGTACATAATTATTTTTCTGTTTGTTTTTTCTTCTGTTTATTTTTATTTTTTTGCACTATTGATGCTGAGATCCCAAATATTGCCTAAAATATTTTTTCCCTCTCATTTTTTATTGATATTTCACAGAAAACATAAATGTTAACAGAAAACATAATACACAGAAACAAATAATTATTATGTTATATTCATGTAAATAAATCAAAGAGAAATATATCTAGTCAAGGGAAGAATTAGTTCACCAAATCTTTAATTAGCAATTTCCATTTCTCTATGAAACGAGTAATTATTACATTACATTCCATTCATGTAAATAGGTAATTCAGAAATATATCTAATCCCCCCCCCCCTCCAAAAAAAAGGAAAGTAAGGGGAAGAAAGAAAAAAGCAAAGAGAAAAAAGCGAATCATTTCACCAAATCCCTAATGAAACTAATTCTGAATCTCTGAATGATATATCAGATAGTCAACTTCACAAGGGGGTAAACTTTTGATAAAGGTAGACCATACTGTATATCCCGTTCTTTGTTCATATCTTTGTCATGCTGTTCTATTATACATTGATTTTTCAAATAATTTTTAGTTTCCGAAATATTAGGAATAGCTGCCTCTTTCCATTTCCTGAAAATGAAATATCTTGCTGCAAGGATAATCATGTTGACAATTTTTTATGTTGTTGATTCTGGGTTCTGCAGAGGCATCTTCATTACATTAAGAATCCAATAATCTTTTTTCCGCCATAGTTGTCTAATTCTGGGACAACCCCAAATCATATGCAAAAAGTTAGCCGCTGGGTAAGAGCATTTTGGGCAAATATTAGAGTTACCCCATCTAAACCCTTTCTCAGGAGTATAAGAAGTCCTGTAGAGTGGCTTGACATGAGACTCTCTAAAAAGTTGAAGACAATGTAGTTTGTGAGACCGAGATTGTCTATAATATTTAAAATATTTTTTAAAAATTACAAAATATATTTTGACTTGAAAATATTTTCTACCTATTAACAATTAGTTTTTCATTTCTACATAGTTGGTTAATGACTTTCAAGTCAGCTCTGTTGTCCCAGGTTTGATGCTTTAGTTTGCCACTGTAGGTGATGTGCACACTTCTTAACGCCATATTATTTTTCTTGTTTTGGAAAATATGGATTTTTTTTTATAAGAAGATATATTAACACTGTACAGTTTCCCATGCAAATATGAAGCTGTGTAAATAAAAATGTATATTCTATTCCAACTTTCATTTTATACTACACTGGTTTTCCAGGCCAAGGGATATCCATTAGCTTGTGTTCTACTAGTAGTGTCATTTAAAAAGAACATGCAATTTTAAACAACTTTCCAATTGACTTCTATTATCTAATTGGTTTCATTCTCTTGATATCCTTTGTTGAAAATCATATCTAAATAGGCTCAGTGGCTGCCTTGTGTGATTAGCTCACTTATGTGCATTTTCTATTTCTTAAACAAAGGATATCTGAAGAATGAAGCAAATTGAATAATAGAAGTAAATTGAAATGTTGTTTAAGATTGTATTCTCTATCTGAATCATGAAAGAACATTTTGGGTTTCATGTCCCTTTAAGTGTGGTAGATCATGGAAAAGTAATTTACATGTTTGTTTAACAACATTTGACTCAAAAAGAAATTCATATAAAATATCTATACATAGTAAAAAAAAAAACTCTATAATGAACTTTTGCAATTTCATTATTTGTCTATTTTTTAGGTTACTTTTAAAAACTAAGATTTTTTTTAACTTCTGGAGTGCATCCTGCAAGATTAGGAACATGCTGCACAGTGATTACTTAATTAAGTCTGAAGCTTATTAATCTTTTTCATTAATTGTTTGCAGCAAATGAGAAAAGCAGCTTTTCAAGGAGTGACTTTCTGGACTGCAGGACAATATGCATTTTAACAAAATGACAGTTTAAATAGTTTTTAAACACTAAAATTATTATTATTATTTATTTGTATAGTGCCGCCTTATTCCACAGTGCTGTGTACAATGGTAGGGTTATACAATGACAAGGATTTGTGATACAATACAAAACTAAACCAATCTAGTACAAGCGGAAGAGGGCCCTGCTCCGGAGAGCTCACAGTCTACAGGTTTAGGGTGCAGAGACATGAGGTTGGGGTAGCTTGTCACAGTTGTAGTTGCAAAAGGGTGTGTGTACAAGCGCTAAGGTAATCCCCAAGCTGTATCCAAACAGAGATCCTAACCAACCTCCAAAAAATATGCACAAGTAGTAAGAAGTGAATACAGCGCCAACAAGAGGCCAAGGGATAAATATACTCACAGAGAGATAAAAGAAGATTATTTAATGAACCATGTTAAAAAGCATCAGTAATAAAAGACTATATATAAAAAATGTAAAAAGCACATATAAATAAAATTACAAATACAGGAATATCTTACAGAAGCGGCTCAAAGGGCCAAAGCTGATAATTACAATAAAAACAGAGGTAATAACAGGTGATCAGTGTGAGTGGTACACCAGAATAAGAGTGTATACTAATAAAACAGAATTAGCCTAAGTACAACTGTAGCAAGTGCATCATGCAAAAAACTAATAAACAATAATACAAACAATAGTGTTCAAAATTAGTGTTACAAAAATAGTGTTCCAAAAAATAGAAAAATGCACTGCAGTGCAAAAAAAGGGGGGTAGCAAAATAATTGTATAGATACAATCAAATAGTGAGTGAGTGCAAATGGATATAAAAATGCTAGCTACTTAATCCAGTGAGGTTAAGATATAATTAAATAAAATACACAATATGCAATAACATAAAAAATAAAATACACAATATGCAATAACATAAAAAATAAAAATATAAAATATAATCCAAAAAAGTGTTCAAAAAGTTGATCAACAAATGTTAGTGAAGAACAAAAATAAGTCAATCAAAACTAAAAAATTGAAAAAATGGGTGATGAAAAGCAAGGTGAAAGTGAGGAAATTGATTCCTTCCAATGTTAGTTACTTTAACAGATCCAAATTCCTGAGTGTGGTTGCTGAAGTAGCTGATTGGATCCTAGCACCTGTCAGCTGCTCCTATGGTATCCTAAAAAGTGTCCCTGTAAAAAAAGAAATTCACAACATAGTGTATCCAATATGAGAATGAAGTAAAGATTAAAGTAATGCTTACCAATATGTCAACGCGTTTCTGCCCTCAAAAAAGGGCCTTTCTCAAGAACGTTCATGTATTTGTTTGGTTAGGATAATAACTAGTATTTTATAATAACAATAATAATAATAACTAGTATTTATATAGCGCCTTTCTCCCAGTGGGACTCAAAGCGCTTTTTCAGCGCTAGCTCTCAGAATTAACCAAAATCGTCAGCTGAAAAGAAATAGTTGTTATTATTACCCAATTTAATGGTACTCATTTTGATCGACCTCGGAAGTATAAAGGGCTGTCGGCCCTGCTGGGATTTGAACCTGTGACCTTTGGATCTTTAAACAGGCTTTTGTAGTCAGGATGAGAGATGGAGGAGAGATGGTAAGCCTCTCTGAATAGGTGGGTTTTCAAGGAGCATCTGAAGCTATACAAGGTTGGAGACAGTCTTATGGAGCAGGGTAGAGAGTTCCAGAGGACAGGAGCAGCACGTGAGAAGTCCTGTAGGCGGGAGTGGGACGTAGAGATAACAGGAGTGGACAGACGTAGGTCAGATGTTGATCGAAGAGGACGGGATGGAGAATATTTCACGATGAGAGAGGAAATATAGTTGAGAGTCAGACTGTTGAGTGCTTTGTAAGTTAGGGTTAATACTTTAAATTGTATTCTGGAGTGTATGGGGAGCCAGTGTAGAGACTGGCAGAGCAGAGCAGCTGATGTAGATCGGCGACTTAGGTAGATGAGTCTAGCAGAATCATTCATAATAGATTGGAGGGAGGAAAGGCAGTGTTTTGCAAGGCCATTTAGAAGTAGATTGCTATAATTAATGCATGCCAAAATGAGGGAATGAATAAGTATTTTTGTCGTTTTTTGAGTAAGGAAGAGACGAATTCTGGAAATGTTGCGCAGGTGTGAAAGGCAGGATTTGGTAAGCGCTTGTATATGGGGTTGAATGTGTGTTCTGAGTCAAGTGACTTTAAAGAAATATTACATTTCTGGGTACAACTACAGGAGCAGAGTTGCTACAGATGCCAGTTGGTAAAGCTCTGCAGTTTCATGCTGGGAGCTGCCATCTTGGAGCCCACATATTCTTGCACCCAGTGACAGAGGTGGCACACTATCACAGATCAGTGATATTGCTGGCTTTTGTACAGCTATAATCTTGCACTTCAGTTTAGCTACCTAAATATTGAGTGAAAACTACATTTTTGCAGTTATTCTTTTACACAGTTTAAAAGTTACACAACATAAAAAAAACAACACAGAGCAATTTTGCCTTTAAGAAACGTACAGCGCCCCCTCTGTATTGTGCACGCTGAACAAGTGCTTGATACAGGATGGCAAAAAGGCAACAATGTCACAGATTTTTTTAATGTGTACTGCTTCTCTCACAGAGTGCAAAAAAATGGCTGTGCCCAGTGTGAAAATGCAGAGCTTTAGTAACGGACAGGGTTTATGTTGTGAACCTGTCCGCATTTAATCACAAATTGTGGAGTGCATTTTCCTTCCGTATTTACCGCTTGTGCAATGCCACCCCCTACCCTTACGCAACCAATTGGGTGAAAGTAAGGCTTGTCAATCACCCGGTTGAATGAATCCGGAGGGATTTTCATCCACCAGTACTAGGTTGGTGAAGAGGGTTTAAACCTCTGTTTCATAAATATCAGTTGCAGGTTCAAATGAGCAAGCTCACAACCAATCAATGCATTCGGACAATGAGAAATCTAGCCCTAAGAGTCATTTATAAGAGATTAAATAAGAAACCAGCTTTGATGAAATCTCCAGAAGGATAAACAATAGCAGGATGGATTGTATCCAATCTAATGTATTTGTACCCATCAGTTTAAAGTCCCTATACAAGAAGTAGTAAATCTGTCTCTGCATAGGATTGGCATGTAGAGGAGCAGCCATGATGCCTATATAGCAAGGTTCAGATGTACTGGTGGGGCTTTATCATTATGTACACAGTGCTGCTATTATTACTCATAACATATTGAATAATAACACAATTATAATATTTTGTATCATGAAAAGAAACTATTTGGTAAATTGAACATAACTATTGTACCTGACCTAAACAGTGTATGACCTTCTTGTGCTTACAGGTGGCTGCTTTACTGCGGAGGAGAAAGTTTGATTACTACTTACACAAACTACTACCTGAGCTCTTCCGGTCAACATCCTTCTTGACGGCCAATGGGAGCCTGTACATTGCTTTCTTCTGCATTCTAAGGTCAGTAACGATTTGTGTGAGCTTATAGGGATATATGTATGATGGCAGACTGTATTCCCTGCTTAGACATGATGTGTTATAGGTGTCCTACAGTTATAGGTAACTTCTGTGTGCTGAATCAGTCTTTATTTGCCTATAAATCCCACACTCTAACCGTATGGGCAGCATATAGGTCACCTTGTGTATGTGTGATAGTGGGCGCCACAAAAATAGATTATCGTTAAGGTTTGAAGATACCAAACAAAGTGCTAAATGAATCCTTCTTTGTATTCACATCATTACAACTTGCTGGCATCCAGCATCCAGTTGTCACCTTACAGATCTTGTATAGGAGATTGTATACACAAACCATTGAGGTTGTTGGAAAAAAGTTATTGCTTTACATACAATCTGGTGTCCTGAAATAATCAATATTTTTTTCTGTGACCCTCTAAACCAATAAAACAGAGGCAATTGCCCTTTTCTGTCAGTAGCAAGAAGTGCATATTCAATATTATAATATTTGTTTTGAAGGGACAATAAACCCTCAAATCAGCTGTTTATTGTATTCAAAGTTGCTGCAGGAAATCCTCTTAGATTGGCCAGGATCTCTTCCCACTCCCACTGAGAGGTTGATTTCTGCTGCCATCTCTTGTTTGCATAGCTTTTTTACAGTAAATACTGCAGTATTTACATTTTTAGTATAGGTGGTAGTTTCAACAGGAAAAAATGTTCCCCTTGATGTGATCCAAAATACTTTTTATATCAGCAACAGAGTATTGGGAATTACTTATTTAGAGGAACAGACAAGTGGCAATCCCCCTCCCTTATTCAGTGACAAATTGCTCGATAGGTCAGTCAATTATCTGTGTACATGTTATATTTGTTATCTATTTAATATGTTGAGATTATTCATTAGAGCAGGGGCTGATAAATCTGTTTAAAATTTTGGAGCCAGACAGGGGTATTTGCATATAGATATATGAAGAATGACTCAAAAAGTTAGTTGTCAGGGGCAAAAGGCTAGGAGTCAGTGGCTCCCTGGTTCCTGGGTTTGTCAACCAGTGCATTAGAGACCATATAAATACCCCCCACAAACCAAGAGACCTGTTTTCCTACACATTTCCTCATACAATGATTTTCATTCAACTGTCGTTTCTGGCTAGGATATGCAAATAAAGTTTTAGTTTGAATGATATTGGTCTTTCATTTACATTTAACATTTTGCATGATTATTGCAATAAGTTGTAAGTTTTGTGCTAAAAATTAGATTTTTTTTTATGCTATAAAAATAAAACTTTTATTAAGCAAGAATTAATGAATGAATGTTGTGAAGCGAGATGTAGCTCCTATATAAAAAAATGTTAATAGACAAAATTAGATTTAACAGTTTGTTTTTTTCTAAATAAAATATGGTATAAAGATTCTAATTTTAGGTTGGAATGTGTATTTTGTGCTTATATCAGGCTGAAAAAATAATTTTGTGGCCTGGCAAGTGCCTGGCCCCGACTGGTAATAAATGTAAATATAAAATAAACATATATTTGTCAGACTATGGAGGGTATTGAACATTTTTAATATTCAACACTAGAATCTGTCAAGAACAAAAATAAACTTTGTTTTCCCCTCTATATTTATTCTTTTATAGATTTTCAATAAGTAAAGTTGAACTTTTTTTGGTGAACAATTTTGTTTTGGTTTTTGATGCACCTTAACAATACAATTTTTTCCTGCATATTTATGTGTGAATGGTTCAGTTATTCATTTTGTATGATTTTTAAGTTATGATTTTTTATGGCAATGTATGCATCTCTTTCCTCAACGAAAATGCAGTATACGCCCCTTAGCTAGACACCCTGCTTTTATGGTTAAAAGTGACTTTACATAATTCCACCAGGCAAATAGTAATAAGCATTCTTAAAGGGATAGAAAAACCCCAACATTTTCTTTCATAATTTGTATAGAACTTACAATTATAAACAACTTTCCAATTTACTTCTATTAACACATTTGTTTCATTCTCTTGTTATCCTTTGCTGAAGCAGCTTCTTTGCACTGCTGGCAGTTAGCTGAACATATCTAGTTAGCCAATCACAAGAGACAAATGTGTAAAGGCACCAATCAGCAACCTAGCTCCTACTAGTGTAGATATGTGTTTATTCTTTTTCAACAAGAAATAGTAAGAGAACAAAGCACATTTAAAAATAGAAGTGAATTTAAAAGTGTCTTAAAATGGCATGCTCTAGCTGAATCCTGCAAGTTTAATTTTGACTTTCCTATCCCTTTAAATAACCTAGCCAGTCTAGAGACCTTTAGATAATTGGCCCTAAGAGGCCTATTTAAGAAAGGTCTTGCGGACCTGATCCGACAGTGCGGATCAGGTCCGCAAGACCTCGCTGAATTCGGTGAGCAATACGCTCTCCGTATTCAGCATTGCACCAGCAGCTCACAAGAGGCTTCTTTTAGCATTCTGCTTTTTTTCAGATTTATTCTTGTAAAAGTTCAACACCCTAAGATCTGTGCAAATCCAGATCTTATTGTGTTGAACTTTCACAAGAATAAATTCAGCTCAGAAAAAAACCCAAATGCACAAACGGCCACAGTCAGATTCTAACAAGGATCCAAAATTATTAACCCTTCAGCATCTGTATAGCAGAAAACACCCTAGTTTATATAAGATGTTACACATGCTGAAATTAATATATACTAATATGTTTAACCTGCTAACTGCTGTCTTGGGGGTGCTGAGAACAAGATATGCAGATATGCTAAGGACTTGCTAAGAAAGTTTCACAAGTAGACGGCATTTTATGGAGGTAAATAGTCATGTTTTTATCTTGATATCAATAGACCCAGAAATCCCCCAGTAAATCTGAATTTTTGTATGTTCTGTGAATTTCAGTCCCAGCACATGAAAATCTTGATGTTAAGCCCTTGCTAAGCAAATTGTCATTGTATATATGGGGAGAATTACACATGTCACAAGCTGTGCAACACTATTGAGCTGCCTGGCTTTCTCACCCATTGCCTCCTATCATCCCTGGTATTATATATAACTTATCATGTTTTTTTCCATACCAGACCTCACACTACTAAACTTCAGTGTAACAGAAGACCATAGAAAACTGCAAGAAAAAAAACATACTGTAAGCATTAGACTAATGCCACAGCGTCCTTTGTGGTGGGAGTACTGCGCTGCACACAATATTCATAAGCTATATACATACTGAATTAAACAAGTAACAAGCTTAAAAAGCAGGGACAAGAAGCCAAAAAATGAGACTGGGACTGTCCCAGGAAAAACAAGACAGTTGGCAACTACATAAGTAAATGCCAGTGCTGGATAATGTTTAAATGTAGGTGAATGCAGTATAATTACATATGCCCCCTGTAGAGCAAAATAATGTTGATATAAAAGCAATCAAATCTAAAGTAATACCCATTATATTTCTGTTGTCTGTGGTTGTAGATTCTACTGCATGGTGTGTACTGTCTTTCATTCACTGGGATCTGTGCATTAAAGGGACAGATTGTTATATACAATTCCAAGCTGTTTACTGTCCCTTTAATGTGTAGAGTAGTAAGAGGAGGGGTGTGCTGTGAGTGGTTGAAGCACCATCTGAGAACGAGGTAGAAACATGACAAGTGGTTTACAGATGCTGTGGATATGCATCAATTTACCAATCTACTTGTCCCCATAGCAACAAGAAAAAAAAAAAAAAAAACTACACATCACACTTCCAATTCTAAATGTCATGAACATCAAGCTATGTAACTTCCACACCCGAAGGGAAGGCTCGATTGCAGGTTTCGGTTGTTACGTCAGGAGTCCTGACGCACGCAAGCAAGCATTGTGTGATTGTGAGAGCTGAGCGAGAACGCTACCTGGGAAAACTAGTGTTGGCACAGAAAATCATCGCTCAGAGCAAGCAAATGGGGTTTGGTGAAGCCTGAATAAAAGATCTTTTGTTGCCGCTCCCACAAGCTGCTCGCTGAAGATGACATAATATCTTCACGGAAACTGCCGTTTGAGAATAGCCGCAGTGAGAGACAGCTAGGATGTCGTACAAGCATTCCATCCAGTGCTTGGTCCGGTAACCCATACAGTCCATACAAAGTCCCCTGGCCAAGAACAAAACTCTTTTCTTTTACGGTCTTTTCAGTGCTTTTAATAAGTGTTATATTGGCTCGCTCAATATCATAAAGCCCTGCTGGTTAAGTGAGTCTGGGAAGTTTGTTTTGCAGGTTGAAGATTTAATTTAAAGGGACTCTTATAAATGTATTTCCCCCCCTACAACTGCCTTTTTTCTCTTTGCATGGTATATGTCAATTAAAAGGGCAAGAGGGGTCTATGTTTTGAGTCTGCTAGACAAGTCCCACCGCATACTCCTAGTGAACAAAACCAGCCAAGAGACTCCCCTATTTTGCGATTTCCCTGTTTAAAGGATATAACCCCAGCACACAAAAATAAAAAAAGTCTGGGTTCCCTAGAAGGTGGGTGAAGATCTTACAAGCCCAAGGTCTATCTTTTCAAGCCACGACAGATGTGCTGTTTGTAGATCTGTGCGGGGAAAAAAAGCAGCATAAGCCCCCCTCTAGGGATTAATATATCCCAGTGAAGAAAACTGGTGTTGGGTGAGAATCTGAGGTTGAGCAAGAAAAGAGGAAAGGGAAAAACTATATATACATACCTATATACATGTGTGTGTGTCATGCAACTTTGGTCACATAAAATCTAACTCCTTGAATTCCTCCAAAAAGTAAAGGTCCTGCTCTGAGAAGGTTATATTTTAGAAGTGTCTTCTTAAAGTTTTGTATCCCTCTGGTGGAAAAGGGGGGAAGAGAAAAGAATTAAAAAGAAATATAAAGAACATATGAACTCCGGTTAAAGAGGACTTGTGTTGTGTTAAACCTCTTTGCAGGGACTTGGAATTGAGATTCCAGTTGAATACTGCATATGGATTTACATGGTTTAATGGGGAGATAAGCTTTTCAGTGTTTTCATTGCTACATCTTACTGTATATTCCCCTGACCCTAGCTGGCTTTCTGTATTGGCTTGAAAAAGTGTAACAAAAGTGTTTTTTGTCCAACTAAG